>NC_068361.1:81775954-81858454 GCF_020536995.1 Dreissena polymorpha | reverse complement strand
TAATGGGATATTAATTTGGCTTCAATAGAAAAAAATCAAAGCATACACATGTATATAATGTGTATGTATATATTAGTTAAACTTAAATTGATTGACCATTAATAAAATGATATTATAATATATGTTTATATATATATATATATATATATATATATATATATATATATATATATATATATATATATATATATATATATATATATATATATATCCTTGTAAAACTAAAAATTAAATATGTATGTTTCTATTACATCATTTAGGACTTTTATTTTCAGACAAAGTAGAGTGAAGCTTAAAACAGTATCCAATAGTAACAGTCAATTTTGGGAAAATCAACCTTATAATTATTTTCTGTGTTGGTCAATGTCATAATTGGTATAAAATGTATATTGAACTGGAAGTTTTCTTTATTTTAAATGATAACATTTGCTTGGTCAGCCATGATTGTCACAATCAAGTGGTCTTTTTACACTGTAGTTTTCTCACTGACTATGGGTTTGTTCTGAGAATGAGCCACACTTAGTATCGTTGGGGAGATGAGTTGTCAATTTTATGTTTATCAGTCTTTCATAATCCAGTATACCTGTAAAAAGGGAATTTGTAACTAATAATCACACAATAAACACAATTTAAATTGTATGCATTTAGATTTATTTAGTACTGCACATTAATCATTTTCCAAAAATATGTAGCAACATTATATTATATAATGCTGCAATACTAAAGTAAATAACTAATTAAAGGTCGCTGATGTGTAATGGATGTGGTGTCCACCTAATGATCTGGAGGTCACTGATTTGATCCCCAGTGTGGGAGCATTCTTAAGAAATCTCCAAGAGACACCCAAGTGCTGGTTCTAGGCCCAGGAAACGAACTCAAGAGCATTTCACAAACGTGTACGTAGTTAGTAATTTAAATTTAATCGAACTAAAAATGGGTTAAAACTAACAACTGAAACCCTTATTAATACATTTTATTTTGAATCAAGCAAATGTGGAAATTCATTAAAAATAATGAGTAAAATTTAAAAATTCTACTTTAAAGTAATCATGATAATTTAGATTATTTTCAGAATATTTAATGATGATAATGATACAATTATTTATTCCCTAAATGATAAAAATAAAACATGTAATGTTAATTTATGAAAAAAAAACGTTTATTTTTATCAATATCATGGTAATAACAACTAGATACAGGCAATTAGATCAGAAACGTGCATTAATTATATTAATGAACAACGCAGACATTTGTAGTGATTTATGGTCACTATTTGATTAACGTTCTGTACATGACCTGTCATAAAAGGTATTTTTTAGCCAGTACTACAATCGGCAATGATAGTCTGTATTGCATACATATTCCAACGTCTATTATCGATTCGCTTCCTCAAACTGAACAAATATTTAATGTTTACATCGCGAAACGTAATGCATCCAGTTTCACTTTCGGTTTGGTTGGTTTTGTAAACACCGTAATTTCATCTTAAAAATTGGATGTTAGGGTGATGTAATAATACTGGAAAAGTAAATCACTTGGATAATAGGTCAAAATGCAACACAAATGAACGTTGATAGTGCTCTTAATATCAAAGTTTCGGTAAAAAGTTTGGCGCTAGTTCAACGCGCATCGTATACAGCCTCATAACAATAGACTGACAACCTTTTGGGTAGTAAAGTAGTAATACAAGGCAATATGGCGACCGTTAGCCACGAGGCCTATCTTACGGAGGAATCCGAGATAGCCGATGTATCACGATTGTTTACCGATATCCCGAAAGGTTACATATCACAATAATAAGTTTAGGCCTAAAACCACAAAATCCGATACCGTTGGATTTTCGTTCCACAATCTTACGTAAAAAATCTTCCAGATTCGAGAGCAACAAAAAAAGACATTTATAAATTGTCTGCATTGTTGATCAAATTTTAAGAAATTTGTTGGTTTTCCGTTTTTAGAAGCTGTTCTGCCAAGGCAAGAGCTGGGCATCACACAAGCCATTCTATCCAGCAAAACCGACAGTTTTGGTTTACAGAAATCAACAAAGGAGGGATTCCTGAACTATCAAAATTTCCAAGCTACACACTCAGTTATTATCTGTGGTGAACTTTATTGGTTCTGTTGGATGGAACATGAGTGAACTTTTATAGAACTTTGAAAAGTCTATATCTGTCTATCTATAAACAAAAATAAGCTATGGTACAATAAGATCAGATGTGCAAACAATGTCAAAGGGTTGTTAAATTAACAATTTGAAGGCAATTATGCTGAAAAAAATATGAAAGTTCCCATGCAAATTTAGTCTGTATATCGACAAGTGTCTGCCAATAAATGTCAAACTAGTAAATCCCAAAACTTACCCCAAGTATGTAAAAGCACTAAGTACTTGTTGTGATCATTTTTAGTAAGATAGTGTAATTCTAAACAGTAGCAAATAGCTTGTTTAGTAAATGCAAAATGCAATTAATATGATTTCCTTTCTATTGTGTAATTAATAAATTGTTACTTGTTAATCCATGATAAATGTTTTATGGCTAGTACAAAACCAGCATTGTTAATTTTGTAAAAGGTAATAAAATAACACCACTTTGTAATTTCATATACGTAAATATTCTTGTACTGTAGGTTGATGACAGTGTTTTAGTATTACTTATTTTGTAACTATTATTTTATGTGCAAATAAATGATGTGAAGTGTTTTGTATCTCCACACAATACCACATACCTTTTTATATGTACTGTGTTATGTGTTATTTGAATGTTTAAATAAAAAAAATATGGATGATATAACATGATGCATTCTAATATTTGCATTCAAATTGTAACTATAGAGCTAAGTGTATGCAGTTTAGACTGTGATTTTAGAAATGCTATAAAATGGCTAGTTTTTAGTGGCGACAAAATTTAAACTATTCAACAATAGTTTGCGATAGAAAATTAGAAACCTGCAAGATACCTGTATTTATTAAATATTTTAATTGCGAAACAAGTATGTTGTTATGCTGTTACACGTAATTATACATTGATAATAAATATGAAGACAATGCGGTGTTAACGTTTCCCAACAGTAGAAATCATTCTTCTGATGAAGTCAGTGGTATACAGACGAAAGCTCCAGGTATGGCTTTCAATACGTAGTGTGTGTTATTTGACAGTCTAAAACTTATTGGATTGAAAAAAATCCTGACAAATTTGTCAATCAAAATTGATTTGACACATCACATGATTTTGATTATGTTAAATCAGTGTACTGTGTGCTAAATTCAACTGCTTTAGCAAGCTGTCAAGTTGAATTGAGACATTTGTTGAAACAAACTGTTTCCTGGGTAGGACCAGTACTTAGTGTCTATATGACGTACCATGACGTCGAAAGTTTACAAGACCTACTAGGTAGAACGAGAAATATACTTTGACGTACAATTTTCACCGACCCTTGAGTGTTGGCCAATTAGAAGACACCTTACATCTGTTGCTTTTAGAGATATTTGACATCGAACATTATTATTATTATTTATACCAAATTATGCGACTATCGACCGCTTAATCATAGATATTGTGCGTATATATTAAACATTATTATTAATATAATTTATACCAAATTATGCGACTATCGACCGCTAACTCATAGATATTGTGCGTATTTATTGTCTTTATTGACCTGGCATGGCGAAATTAACCTCTGACTTATGCAAGTTATGGTTATCACAAAATACGACCAACGGGGAGGTTATTATACATTATCCTGTTAATGTTTGGTTACTGTTTGGTTACCGTTGGGAATTTCCTACAGAGTAAACTAATGCGCTGGACGGTTGTGATACTCCGCCCCGCATGATCAATAAATACTCACAATATGCTGAATAATTTTAATTAAAAAAAGGTAACAATTGAATTTCTTTAAATTTGTATATACCGGTAATCTATTTCAATGCATTAAATACTTGAAACTTCTCTGTGTTTTTTTTTTTGCCATTCTGATATTTTTATTCATTTTTTCCTCAATTAAAAAAGAGATTTTAAACATTTATTATGAATAAATCTGAAGGAAAAGCGGCTCAAGAGACAAGTATTTTGATTGGCTGTTCAGAAAATGTGTATGTCGAAGTACAAACATGAATGTCGAAGTACAAATTGTAATTTGACGTACAAATATATACTTCGAAGTGTATTTTATATTTGTATGTAGACGTACAATTATTGTACTTCGACGTACATTTCTCTTTTTACCTTGTAGGTCTTCTTGACTTTTAACCCAAATGGTACGCCATAGTATGTCTTTAGGGTTATCTAAAGAATGCTCCCACTTAAGGGATCAATAAAGAGACCTCCCAGTGACTAAGCCAGTTAGCAGACACCCCATCAACTATACCACAGCTAACCGAACCAGCTTTAAATTCCTGTGGCTAGAAAAAAAAAGATGCTAGATCTTTAAAGGGATCTTTTCACGGTTCGGTAAATTGACAAAATTGAAAAAAGTTGTTTCAGATTCGCAAATTTTCGGTTTAGTTATGATATTTGTGAGAAAACAGTATTACTGAACATTTGCAATGGTCTAATATAGCCATTATATGCATCTTTTGACGATTTCAAAACCTAAAAATTATAAAGCGTTGCAATGCGAAACGATTGAATAATTTGGAGAGTTCTGTTCTTGTCGTTTAAATTTTGTGAAACTACAAAGATTGCTTATACAAGGTATAAAATACGCATCATAAGTATTCTTGGCAGGATAGCTCAGTTGGCTAATGCGTTTTGACTTTAGGATTCCGGGGGTCACTGGTTCGAGCCCTGCTGCGGGCAACTTTTTTTTCCTTTTTTAAATTTTATTTTTTGATTTTTTACTGGAGCTTTTAAAATTTAATGTTTACATTTATCAATATAAAGCATTTAATGACAAACTTCAAAACATGCCAAAATCTGTGAAAAGGCCCCTTTAAGCTAGGAACATGTAACTCGTTTCAAGATTGATTTTTTTGGATGCATTACTTAATTATTGCAACAATTATAATATTTTGAACACAATCATGTCCATATATTTATAAAAAATACATGGTTATCAAAAAAACTTAAAAAGCTTTTGCCCGTAAATTAGATAGCACCTATAATCATATTAATGTTTTTTACATGTATTTGGTATTTTATTAATAGAAAAAGTATATTTTATATATAGAAAATAGTAAATGCATGCGCATGCGCAGAAAGCAACTGACGGATATTCGAGGTCACGTGGTCATCTAGCCTAATATCTGGTTACCTGGTTATCGGGCTGATTTAAAGGCATGTGACAGGATAAATATTTTTATCACAATCTATTATTCTAATGGCAGGAAAACAAAATCTAATCTAATTGGTCGCTATATGAGGCTCAAAATAAAATGCATAAAGCAACCCCAAAGCAACTAGCAACCCATTTTTTTCAACATGTTGATTAAAAACTTAAAGATAACTAAAATGAACAAACGTAAGTTAAACATAGTATCGAAATAATATTATTTGCTATCTTTGCTTTATTCACGAGTGTGTATGTTCAGAACAAGAGTAATCTATAAGCAGAGGTTGGTGTGAATTTATTAATCATTTTAAAGGGGCCGTCCAACAGATTTTGTCATGTATTGAAGCTGGTTATTAAATGCTTTAAATGCTTTATATTGATAAATAAATTGCTGATTGCCAATAAACTGAAACTGAAACTGATAAATTTAAACATTTGAACTAAAAATCTCCAGTAAAAAAAAAACAAGAATTTAAAAAAAGGAAAAAAAGTAACTCTTAACAGGGCTCGAACCACTGACCCCTTGATTCCTGGAGTTCTAGAGTAAAACGTCTCCCGCCCCGACCACTCGATTATCCACGCTCATGTTTACAGCCTATGTATTTTTTAGCTATATAAGAAATCCTCGTAGTTTCCCCCAAAATATCGTTCCGCTTCGATACGACGTTTTATCAGTTGGACGTCCATTGTTTATTTTTAGAAATGACATGTAGAACATATATCAATAATAATTGAGCAAAATAGAATTCCGCCCTTTTCCCCTTCCGTCCATCTTTTGATTTTTTATAGAGTGACAGTTAAATAACTGATTCATTTTGTTCTCCAAAATAAACTACAGCATTTAGAATTTACCTTCCAAATTGACTTGGTCTAAAATATTCGGGCAACACGCTCCCTTCTTGACACAGGAAGTGACGTCACAAGAACATTCTCTGCAGCAAAGCCAGGGTGACCTTTTCGGCAAATGGAACTGCAAGCCGTTAACAAATGTATTAACAGCCTCACTGTTTGTTTCGCTGATCTTTTTTTCGCATGTTTTGTAAATATCGCACAATTTTGATTGCACGAACGCCATAATGGCTATCTCCGTCACGTTTAACGCACCCGGTGATGACGCAACGAGATGAACGCAGACGTTCAAAAGTGTTAGATGAAGTCCGTACCTCATTGCTTTGTTTTTCCGTTTATTCGTGTATACATAAATATATATATATACATATAATCAAACGTTAAACACCACTTCAGCTTGTTAATGCATCATTATTGCAAATAACGATACAGATTTAAATAATGCTCCACCTTTCACTATTTCATCCCAATCTTTAAATATAATCGAAACGTGTGTGACATGCTCATAAAGCTGTTATCACCACACCAGCTTTTCCGTTTATTTTAGATGTTTTCTATGTGACCGCACGGACTCTAGATGACGCGGATAAGAAACGGGACCGTATCGGCAAATATCTAGTCGAAACCGATCTTTTATGATTAGCGTACATCGAAGCGCCGCGGTTATACATTTTGATGTACCCACTCAAGTCTCTTTTTTTAAGTATACTTTCATTTCTCGGCCGATTTTGACAAATTATATATCATTAGAAAGCCTACGTTACGTAGTTTTCAGATAAAAAAAATATATATTATATTTTTCATCTAATTTGGGCAGCCCGGCGAGGTATAAATTTAACTTTTGCAAATATCATACCGTTTTGGAGTTAAAAAATCTAGATTTACGGTTGACATGTTTGTTTTTTATACCGATTTGTAGCGTTTATATTTGGAGTTCAGTTTTAATCAAAGCGCTGAAGGCACTGAAGTTGTTCGCTATTGCATAATCTTAGACGCAACTCAGTTTCAAAATTATGTTATAGCATTTTATATTGCAAGTTTGAAATGAACACAATCCATTCAAATTTATAAAGAGTGTGTCTTAAAGCACAGGTAGAGATGTGTGCTCACTGTTTATCCTCGTATTTATGTTATTGAGATAACTTACACAAAATAACAACAATATGTGTCTTTTTTTCGCAATTGGTTGCTGCACTGGCAACCATCTTTAGAATTTTGGTTACCTTGTTAGAGAATAACAAGCCTAGAATCATGTACATGTTGTATTATGTGTATCTAATACTTTATTTATTTGCTTTAAATTATTGAGCTACAAATTTGCCGACATGACAGACTTTTAATGGATCATGTCTTGTTGTGAGCTGGAATTTAATCATTTCCTAAGCTTAATTGATCCACAGTCGCCAATTTGTATTCTATGTTTAATTGAATTGAGTTGTTTCAAGCTTTGAAAAATCTAGTTGCCCTGCTTTTTAGCCCAACTGTAACCAACTTTTGAAATTGAGTTTCCTGGGCTTAAATCTACTGGCTCCAGGCTAACAGGCAACCACTTAACCTGTAAGTTATGCATGATGTAAGATCTGACAGTGTAATGAACTCATTCAACTTGCAAGTCTGAAGACATTAAAGAGATCTTTTCAATTGACAAAATTTAACGATTTAATAATTTGGAGAGCTCTGTTGTTGTCGTTATTTTTTTCATATTACGAGGATTGCTTAAATAAAGTATAAAAAACACCTCTCACTGTATGTGCACGGATGACCGAGTGGTCTAAACGATAGACTTTTATTCCAGGGGTCAGTGGTTCGAGCCCAGTTGAGGGTGACTTTTTTGTTTTGATTTAAAAGTGATTTTGTATATTTGCCTTGTCAGCGAGGTTACTTTGAAGTTATTATCACTTTTATTGCTGTTTTCAAATCATTAATAGAAAATATTATTTTGGGAAAACAGGGCTTAAAGGGGCCTTTTCACAGATTTTGGCATTTCTTTAACTTATTCATTAAATGCTTTATATTGATAAATGTAAACATTGGATCATAAAAGCTCTAGTAAAAAATCAAGAAAAAAAATAAAAAAAGGAAAAGAACATTGCCCGGAGCAGGTTTCGAACCAGTGACCCCTGGAGTCCTGAAGTAAAAACGCTTTAGCCTACTGAGCTATTCCGCCGAGTACACATTCTTGACGTATTTTATACCTTATATAAGCAATCTTCGTAGTTTCACAAAATTTAACGACAAAAACAGAACTTTCCAAATTATTCAATCGTTTCGCGTTGCAACGCTTTATAATTTTTAGGTTTTAAAATCGTCAAAAGATGCATATAATGGCTATATTAGAGCATGGTTAATGTTCAGTATTACTGTTTCCTCACAAATATCATAACTAAAACGAAAACTTACGAATCTGAAACAACTTTTTTCAATTTTGTCAATTTACCAAAGCGTGAAAAGATCCCTTTAATGCATATGTATAAGTTATCATCCCAGTACCAGAGACTCTCTTTAAACGAAAAACACCATAAAATCAGAGAGTGTCGTCCTTGGTCAGCTTGTGCGCACTGCACAGGCTAATCAGTGTGCACAGTACACCACTTATTTGACAAGCATTCAGCCCCGTTTTCGCTGAACGCAGCCAATATGTACATATTTCAATGACAAACTGGTCAATGTTGTCGCACAAGCTGTTAAACACTATTGATTACATACACACACTCACTGTCTGCAGTGTACCAGTGGTGAAGTATAAACAGTCTAATCAGTGTGCACAGGCAGATGCGGTGGTTATCGTTTTTTGCGTAGTTTAGAGCGGACCGACTTGCAAACTTCCTCTTAACCATAGTTGTTTGCAAGCGAACAACTAAAGACGGCTATGAGAGACGTAAACCCGATATTCAGAAAGACTGCTATTAAAGTTGATTATATCAACATGCTCGTTTTTCTAGTAAACAATAAAATTATTTATTTTAAAAAGCAACGAAAATATCAGACCCGCCATGCTAACCCACAAAGAGGCTCCAGGGTGAAAGTATGTCTTGTGTCGATTGATAAATCGGAAAAAATGTCATACCATAAGTACTACATGTACGTTTAGTTATTGGCGTAACTATTATAATATATCATACCGCACCGAACTAATTCTACGGTCTTGGCGATTATGCTTTTGTTTAGATACCGGCCATTAAATTTCCTTTGCCATTATTATAATATTTTTTTACGGAATATATTGAAACATTTTGTTCACGAAACATATCAATATAGCTAATTATTAATGAAGCTTAATAAATAAATGATTTCAGTTCTTGTTTATACCACAGAAAGGGTGATAATTTTATGCAATGAATCTGAAACCCTTTCATATGTTCACAATTTAATATTCTGTAGGAGGACCCTAGAACAGCTCTCAGTATAATCTAAAATGACAGTCGTTCCCGAGGTGATACAAAGCAAAAACTGTGCATAAATTAAGTAGGTTGAATGATTGCAGCTAAAACATTATCATCCGTATCTTTGTGTACCGGGTATTTCGAAGTTCACGAAGTTCTTCCGCGCCTGAAGCTGCATTAATTATCTAGCGTATATCAGCATACATGTCTTTGTAACCAAATAAAGCAAATGTAACGATCAACTGACTTTTAGTAATCATTTGCCAGACCTTTTGTCCGTCATCCGGTTGTAAAATCACTTATGGAATATGTCAACGGAACAACGAAAATATGAAGAATTTTGACAAAATGCAACTGTCCGAAAATTTATAGTCATTTATTATTTATGGAAAAATCTGGATGTTCGAAATATAGAGTTATAACATTTAATTGTGTGGATTAAATAGGGTGTCCGATACCTTATAGTAACTACGGGAAGTTGCATTAGTATTACCGGCATGCTAAATGCGCAGCAATAAAGAATAATTGTAAGAAATTTAAATTTGGTTTGCAATCATTTATAGATGTGTGTATATCGTGCACTAGTATTGCAAACTTAGTTACAATTTGAATATACACTCGCTTTACTTATTGTCGCATATTGCTCCGCAAAGAAGCGATATCAAAGTAATTGATAAATTCTTACGCAGTAAATCTTCCGGATACGTGCAATAAGTTAATTGCATAACATATTTTGCATTGTTGAATTTAACATGATGGGCGGAGCCTTATATGCAACATAACCGTGCAACTTACGTGCCGTATATTAAAGGGGCCTTTTCACAGATTTTGGCATTTTTTTACTTATTCATTAAATGCTTTATATTGATAAATGTAAACATTGCATCGTAAAAGCTGCATTAAAAATCAAGAATAAAATTAAAAAAAGGAAAAGAACATTGCCCGGAGCAGGTTTCGAACCAGTGACCCCTGGAGTCCTGCCAGAGTCCTGAAGTAAAAACGCTTTAGCCTACTGAGCTATTCCGCCGAGTACACATACATGACGTATTTTGTACCTTATATAAGCAATCTTCGTAGTTTCACAAAATTTAACGACAAAAACAGAACTCTCCAAATTATTCAATCGTTTCGCGTTGCAACGCTTTATAATTTTTAGGTTTTAAAATCGTCAAAAGATGCATATAATGGCTCTATTAGACCATGGTAAATGTTCAGTATTACTGTTTCCTCACAAATATCATAACTAAAACGAAAATGTGCGAATCTGAAACAACTTTTTTCAATTTTGTCAATTAACCAAAGCGTGAAAAGATCCCTTTAAACTTGAGTTGTAATGGATGTTCACATGTCCCTTAATTAAATGCACTGAGCGTTTTTTTTCCACATTAGATATTATTCTGTAATTGAAAGCTAACATTGAGTCGTGGGGAACATCGCGTGATGGTTTATGACTGTTCATTAATATTGACATCTTAAAATGTTGAGATTTGATTGATGAATATGATACAAATCACTTGTAGCAACATTTGCTATGTTTATTATTTATTCTGTTCTTTCTTACTCGTTTCAAACCAATATAAAGTCAGTAAATACCAGGTATTTTTTACACCCGTAATAACTCTAAATATTTGGACATTTACAAATATTTTGTTTGTGTCCAAAAATTTAGATACAAAAAGTATTTAAAAATTACAGGTGTCCGAAAATTATAATTATATTGAAATAAAAGCAATGTCGCGTAATTGAATGTCAAACGCACTTAATCATTTTCGAATAAACAAGACAAGTCTCTGAATAATTTCTAAGTATTTCTTTTATTTTTCTATTAAAATACTTTTTAACTCCAATTCTAAAATTATAGTAATAAATCTCAATGTTTCATTCCAATCTAACCGCAGAGTGCCTTTTCTACACAAAACATCTCGTTTTATATCGAAATACACATTAACATAAAATAATAATATTTCTTATATCATATTTGATTGGTCAAGCCTTTTTACTGAATATTTGTTAATTTCTGATTGGCATGGTCAAAGAATGTCCTTACTACTTGTTAATTGCTGATTTGCTGACCGCTAAAGTATTGTTCCAAATGACAACCTCCGGAAATGGTGTGGCCTAATTATTCACGCGTTTGCCCATTTACCGGATATTCATCGTAGACATCTGATTAGACTCGCGTGACCATTTCCGTGGATGTTTTTGATTGCTAACCCATATTGCACTTCCGGTGATAATAATATATTATTGTAATCATTGTTCTCGCACAGTTGTTGTTTATATTGAGTATTGCGTTTATAACGCCTTTAATAAATTATAAGTAAAGATGTTTTTAAATAACTAGATTTTTATTAAAGCACCGCATCAACACTGCAAAGTTTTCTATTTTATAAATGGTACAGCACAGTAAAATCGGGCCGTCCATATTATGGTCGTTTTCGACCTTTTTAAAGCAGAGTTTTATGTTAAGCAGTGGGCTCGGGCAATGTTTTTTTACCGAAGTCCCGAGGGTAAACAACCCCATTAGTCAGTCAGTCGCACAGTTCAACGGAGGTACTATATATTTTAATAAGATTAGAATTCCCGCGGCAGCACTTTTGACCGTTTTATCAACTTGGACATCTTCTTAAATTTACATCGTTGAATACATATTCATTCATCCAGAGTATCTCATCTTTGACCTTTCAAATTGTTGATCTAGTCTACTTTAACAACGAATGTAAAGGTACGTCTGGTTTATGCTTGCGAGAAATCTTTATTTAAGTTATACTTTATGTATACTCTTATATTATTTATAATTAACAAATAATAAAAAAAAATTAAATTCTATAGTCATGGTCAATACATCACGAGATCTATTATTAAATTTCCAAACTTCACTTATGTTATTATAGTTTCCAACATTCAAATATTTTCTTTAATATAGAACCATTATTATTACGATATAAGATGTATCAATAATTAATTTTTTTTTAAGCTATTTTATTTAGACATATTGCTGTAAATAGACTTTTAACATTTTATTACTTTATTAACATATCTATTTAATTTCTGAAATGAACATATGATTTTGTTATATAATTAACACATCTCTTGATAATTTCTGAACTACAATTATGATAATTAAATTTGACTTATAAATTTCTATCACATTATTAATATTATTTGTAACTAAATTTCTATCATATTGTTATATTATATAACATTATATTAATGTTATATGGACAGACAGACAGACAGACAGACAGACAGACAGACAGACAGACAGACAGACAGACAGACAGACAGACAGACAGACAGACAGACAGACAGACAGACAGACAGACAGACAGACAGACAGACAGACAGACAGACAGACAGACAGACAGACAGACAGACAGACAGACAGACAGACAGACAGACAGACAGACAGACAGACAGACAGACAGACAGACAGACAGACAGACAGACAGACAGACAGACAGACAGACAGACAGACAGACAGACAGACAGACAGACAGACAGACAGACAGACAGACAGACAGACAGACAGACAGACAGACAGACAGACAGACAGACAGACAGACAGACAGACAGACAGACAGACAGACAGACAGACAGACAGACAGACAGACAGACAGACAGACAGACAGACAGACAGACAGACAGACAGGACAGACAGACAGACAGACAGACAGACAGACAGACAGACAGACAGAAGACAGACAGGACAGACAGACAGACAGACAGACAGACAGACAGACAGACAGACAGACAGACAGACAGACAGACAGACAGACAGACAGACAGACAGACAGACAGCAGACAGACAGACAGACAGACAGACAGACAGACAGACAGGACCCAGACAGACAGACAGACAGACAGACAGACAGACAGACAGAAGACAGACAGTTTATTTCAATCCAATAAGGCATTTAAGCCCACGAGGACATATATACAATACAAGTGTCGACGAACAGTGTAGACTAGAATACAAAATTTTAACAAAAGTTGTAGTTGTACGTTTCCAACATCTGGAGAAGATCGCTTTGAGAACAATATTTCAAAAAGCATACATGCAAGATAATTCTGGAACGTTTTGTAAGCATTTAACCAATCTATTTTAAACTATAATACAATATGTTCTTATCTTAGAGGTTTCTTCAATCAACTACTTTGGGAAGTATAGCTGCCTATATATTTTTATTTGTCCTTGTACCGATTACTGGATCATATTCTATCAACAATGTAGAAACATAAAAATTGGCTTTTAAAATGTATACATTTATCCTAATTTGTTACGTACTATCAAATATCATCATATAAGCATGATATAATGTTGTTTAAAGGAAGTATTTTCGGGCTGTATTCTAATCATATGCATCGATTTAACAAACAACGACATAACATACACATTTACATAAGTATGCCATATTACACCACTTTATCCTGCATTAAATGGTTTCTCTACATCGGCCTCTTCGGACATGTTTATAAATTCAGTTCAATTTTACTATTAAGAAAAACAAGTAAAATAACCAATCGCAAAGAAACCTTTAAATACAAAAAATATAATCTAGTTTAATTAGTTAACATGTATGAGTTATATATCTATCACAGATGGAATTTTTAACATCTATGGACTTAACATTAAGAGTGGCATAGATATATATGTCTTACCGAAACGAAAATGTAAGACTGAAATCATAGGCAACTGCTATCACTAACATCTGTACTTAACAATTTATATCCACTTTTCATATATTTGTCTTACCGAAAGAAACATGTAAGACAAATATTGTGGAAACTAGACTTATAATGACACGTCATAATACATTAATTTTAAGATCGTGAACTACATTATGATTTAACGAGTAAAATAGATATTAAGATGTTTTGTCATATCTATTCATACGATAGAACGCTTATATGGTGTGATATTAACATAAACAGCAGAAATTAATTTTGCTTTAACAATTTCAGATTAGTTCACTACAATACTATAAAATTGTACAGAGCAACGCTATTTAGCCTGGTAAATATAATAATACAAAGGGTATTAAGGCAACATGTCTTATCTATTAATCGTAATAGAAAAATGCATGTAAATGTTATAATGTTATCGTACTTCACTACAATACATTAAAGTTGTAAATAGCAACGCTATCGTAGTCTGGTATACTTAACAATTTAAACGATTAAAACGGCATAAAAGCCTCATATCATATTTATTATCCGTATTACAAAATGTATGTAACAGTAACCAACAATCATGTAAACATAGTTTGCGTATGGTTTCTGTAATATACCAAGGAACATACATAGTACATCAGACATATTAACAGTTTCAGCAGAAACACATAGAAAACATGAAATATATACAATTCAAGTACAAAGAAACACATAGAAAGCATGTAGTTACAGTATCACACGAAACACATTGTGCATCAATTTTACCATGTCAATTTCTATACATTACCTCATTTCTAATAATAAATGCTTTATGAATATAGGTTCCTAAGTTTCTAAGTATATTCTCATTTTCTGACTTTATAAGATCTACAAATTTAGCCATGCTAGGTCTAAACCAACTTTTTCTGCCAATATATTTTTTCCTAATGTCAGTATACATTACACATTCCATAACAAAATGATATTCATCCACAATTGTATTGCATCTTGCACATTTTCTATCACTTATTGGGGTACTCAAAGGTCTGGTCCATCGACCAGCCTCAATATGTAATCTATGCGATGAGACTCGAAAACGAGAAAACGATTGACAAAACTTACTAATATTAAAACATTCGAGATATGGTTGAAATCTAAAAGATGAAATTGTGTTGTAGAATAAAGCTCTACTAGACTGAGTTAATCTGGCGTACCAGTTCTGTATAAAATGGTCATTTAATCTCTGCTTAACAATATATAGAAACATGTCATCATTACCTACACCTTGAAAAGTCCATGCATCAACAAAACCAAGCGAACATAATAAGTTCTTCAATAAGGAGCACCAATTTGTTTTATTGGGATAATATTCTAAATCATTCTTTAATAAATTATACACAAGAAGAATATACTTATTTTCTTTCGTTTGAAAAATTCGTAACCAATATTTAATAGCCTTATACATATGTATAGTTTTAAAAGATACTCTGCCTAATTCGCCGTATATAAAATCGTTCTGAGTAGTTTTCTTCACACCAAGCAGTTTTTTGCAAAATGTAATGTCTCAATTGATAAGTCATTCGCAAAACAACATATTTCACAACAATAATTCAAAATTGGCGATACAAGCTTATCGAAAAGTTCCAACTTGTGTTTTGGCGGTATATATGTAAATTTATACAAGTATTTATTCATAGTAAAAATGGCTTTCTGTGCCTGTCCGGCCAAAGTACTTGGTGCGGTACTAAGCGAACCCCCCTGTAGTAAAAACCACACCTTAATAACAGAATTTGTAAACTATTTCAATTGGTTCGCCATTATAATAAAACGCAATGTCATTTGGAATAGAACCGCCTTTTTTAAATATCATAACTTTTGTTTTAGCAACATTTAATGTTAAATAATAATCATATAATATATCAATACTACGCTGTAATGATTCAGCCGAATTTGCAAAAATGACAATGTCGTCGGCATACAGTAACATAAATATCTTAAACATATTAACATCTATACTATCTGCATTGTTATGAATAAACATATCTTCTAAATCAATGATAAATATCGAAAATAAAACGGGAGATAAGCACTCCCCCTGACGTACCCCAAGAGTGCATGTGTATTCAAAACAATATAATATACTGATGTGACTAAATTTTGAACATTTTATTTAACATTATATAACATTATATTTACTAGTATGTTATATGATTAAATATATCATTACGGGGCTGTTACGTTACAGCAATTAATCAAATGTACAAATGTAAATCGTGAGATTATCTCTTCTTGTTCTGCTTAAAAAAAGTAAATACAACTTCTCAGCTTTGCTAACTCTTGCCTAAAATGATATAAAACACAAAAAAGTAAAAACAGAAAACATTGTTTCAAATGCTGTTGGGTGAATTCATTATTTTCTACCGGTATACATGGTTATTTACCCAATTACGCGAATGTTATGGTACATTGTCCTCAAGCATGCATCTTACAGGTTTTATGACATAAATCCGGTTGTAAAAATTCATTATCGAAGTGTCACGAGTTAAGCGAAAACAGGGCCAAAGTCTGTAAAATAGCGCGGTAAAATATACTGTCAGAAAACTAAGAGACATTAATTATGGACGAAAACCTGTATTTCAGAAAAATATATATAAAAAAATTGAGATTCTGGAACTGTAAGTAAAGCTCGATTGGTAATTGTCAAGTCGGGTACTTCTTAAATGTACCCCGGGTACTCTTAAGTATACTTAAAAATATCCCGGGTACGAACAATTCTTAAACCTTCCCGGTCAATTAAGAATGTATCCGAGTTTTATTCCCGCCTAAACTACGATGTGCTTAAACGCGCTACGGGATACGAAACAATGTTATATCCTTTTTGAACAAAACTTGTCTCAGCATTCTTTTTGAGTATGAATTTCGGTAATATTATGTCAATATTATAAAATATTGGCATACATATCAACACATTTCAAAAGAAAAAGCCGACAAGGACCAATTTCGCGTTAGAATTCCCGGGTACGTTTTAGTATATTTTCCTTACCCGGGCTACATTTAAGTATATTTAAGAGTATCCGAGGAACATTTCAGTAGTACCCGAGCCGTCAATGACCAATGGCCATTCGAGCACAAGTAGCAGATAAAATAGACTATTATTGCTATTTACACGATTTTATCCAATGTGGGTCCTCGCCAAAGTAGGTTAAATTTACCCCGGCTACCCAATGAGTTAGTAGCCCAGTGCACGATGGCCAATCCGACCTTAATGTGCACAGTTTTATTATTAGCTTTTTAAATAGTGCGCATTTTTATTTGCGTGGGTTCAACCCTCTTTAAAGGCGTGTATCGACCAGTAGTTTGGGGCTAGTAAATATAAGTCTGAACGATTTCACCAGCATATAATTCTTGCATGATTATTTATGCAAGAAAATACCATCGATATGGTTTTCGACGATGCTGCGAAACATCGTCTAAGTTATCATACCATGAAAAAAATTCTTCACAATGGCGACCTATGTAAAACACCGAGCCAGTCCGATTGAGATAGCTCGATTTTTCTAATCGGCATACCTCGCTGATTATCATTGATAAAGGTAAATATTAATAGAACAGCATATTCTGAGGAAACAGATTCAATAAGTGTATCAAAACGTTTATTTTAAATTAGTAATTTTACATCCATTTTATTTTTATGGACTAATGAAACAACTATATATTTTCTCTATTTTGTTTGATATTTGTTCTCGATTTTGTACATAAATTGCGAATGAAAACATGTAAAATTAACTTTCTACGCGATCACAAATCTAATGCGAACAATTTCGAACCTGCAAATTGTAAACGCTGCACTGCTATGATATAAATATAGATAAAACAACATTTCTTTGCGTAGTTGTCCGTCCCGCTAGCGCAGTGGTAAGCACTTTCCCTTTTTCACCTGTACGACACCGGTTCGATTCCCGCTCCCGGCGCAATGTTATTTTTTGTTTGTTTTGTGGTCACCATTTCGGACAGGTGGTTTTTTCCGGATAATCCTCCCCCCCCCCCCTCCCCGCAGCACAAGACCATATAAAAAATTGAAAAGTATTTCAGTAAAAACAAATAAATAGCTGGAAATTGCAGCTATGATTCAAAATTCGTCCCAACTGTCGTCAATCTAAGCTTATTAGGTAGGAGTGCTGGACCCACTCCGGGTACCAACATTATGCAGCCTCAGGCGCGGAGGTAACTCACAACCTTGGAAAAACACAAATACACACACTGGGTGCAGCCTAGGCGCGTATAGACTAAACCAAGGCAACAAATCAAGTGCGGGCACAATCATTTTAAATTTACATATTTAATACGATATTCTAACAGAAATTACACAACCACCTAAGTGCACATACCATGTTTGATAATTCGTTCGATTGTTAGATTTTAGCATATACATGTATAAGGTCATATCGCTTTGGTTAGTTAACTTATCCATATGTTCCTGGGCGAACTCGAATAGTCAAGTGCTCTTACGATTGAGCTCACCTGGTCCGGCTATGTGCTCATACATACTTTCGAGAATCATCATAAAAGTATTGCCATACTTAATGAACAAACATGCCTATGCGTATTGAACTTAAATTAACAAACAATATTCAACAGGAAAAAAGTCATATATCCATGTCCATGGGCATGTGAAATCACGTCCGTACATATAACATTATTAAATTAAGAACGTAAACAACGAAATAAAAGTAGGGTATGATGTACATGTGTTTTTATTATTAACGATCATGTCGTGTTTTGTATATATCTGCTGAAATATAATTTTAATAACCCACAATAGTTTATTATAATAGAAAGTTTTTACGAAAAGTGGTACAGAAAAATACACGCCGATTATCTGTTTAAAGATATTTCTTGTTAGATTTGATCGAGAATGTGACCCGCCTCCCAGTTTCGCTCAATGGGTCAAGTTTCCCACGGGTACTACTTCCCCGTACCCCTAAACAAATTTTGTACCAGGCATGCTTCGTACCCAAAAGTTTGTTTCGTACCCAAAATTTTCGTACTCAAATTTTTCATCGTACCCAAAATGTTCTTTTCAACATACACAATTGTGGTGATATAGATAAACTTAAATTGATGTTTTATATCAATCCTCTTCAAAAGCATCGTCACACCAGTACTGTCAGTACTTTGATTTTACATTAAGCTGGTGTACGGAAATAAAAATTCTTAATTTGATTCACCTTTTGTATATTTAGTTAATTGTATTTGTTGATTTAAATGAGCTGAGAATATTTAGGAAACATGTAAGGAATTAAATAGTGATATATGCAATAATGAAAAAAAATCATGAATTGGTTTAAAATGCACTATTCTTTTTGCAAAGAAAGTAAAACTTAAAAAAATAAATAAAACATGTTCTGATATGGTATGCTGTGAATATCCGTGCGAAATAGATTGATCTTTAATTGTTTCACAAACATTTTTTTTCAACGAAAGCCACATAAAACAGGAGGGGTACCAACATTCGACGTGACTTCTATTATAAACTCTATATAAATGCAAACTTAACCTATAAGTCATTCGAACAATAACGATTAAAAAGTACAGATTAAAACTTATTATTGGATTTCATAAAAAAAAGATGGTGAACAATAGTTACAGAATACAAAACAGAAGATATCGGCGCATTAAAATAATTATAAAAGATTTTAAAAAATACATTTCATTATATTCTGATGTATGTGTGTTGAATATTTTTTTCATAACGTACAACAATATAAATTTTAATTACTATTTCATAATTCCATGCATAAATCTCATTAACATAATTATTATTAGCAACGGTCAGTGTTTTACGTTTCACGGGAGGGCATGGCTAAATAGTATCCGGATATTAAACAGGTTGCAAATGGACGAGTAAGTACGCTTTGTATTGTTTTTATTGGTTACGCTTAATTGTCTTTACGTTTAAATCAGCTGTTTGTGTTTTATTGCGTGTTTGTTGAAATGCACGAATAACGGTTATTACAGTGAAATTATTTATATCATTAACACAAACAAATTTATGTTTACTGAAAGGTCTTTGCATAAATGTATCGCACTAAGACAGTTACGTACCAAGCATGCGTGTTGATAAATTAATTAAAAAAATACTGAACTAAAGAAAACTGATTCAACACTCGGATGTATTACAGGAACTTCAAGAAACATGCATGATAATATAAAGAACAAAGCAATAGACGGATGGCTGATGTAAGTTATGCACTATTATAAATGAATTAGTGCATTGAACTATCAAACTCATTCTGAACAATAATGGAACGCAGTGGGGGCTATGGCACCTCATTGGCCCAAAGCTTCAGCTTGCCAAGCCTTGGGGGCAGTGAACCAATCAGCGAGGCAGATGAGTTTGTCGAGGTACAGTTAAAACATTATATCTGAAATATAATTTTTTTTTAATATCTCAAGTCTGTCTAATAAACAATTAGAGAAATTTGAAATGTTTAATCTCATAATTCCCCAGTCTTTATTCAAACTCAGAATGCTTCTCACAATATACTATATATTATTTTTGTATGTGTCTTATTCTTGTAGATCTTCTTTTTAAAAAAATTGCTTGTTTTAATTAAATTCTTGATGAATTTTGAAAACCCAAGCTTCATTGTCTTCAGATGCGATCCTTGCGGGAAAGCGGGGACAAAGCTCTTCAGTTGCAGGACTTTAAAGCCGCCATAAAGTATTACAATGAGGCTCTGGAGATTAACGAACATAATCCAGAGGTGTTGCTGGCTCGAGCTGCAGCCTGCATTGAGATGCATGATTACATCAGTGCCCAGAGGGACACAGAGTTCCTTATTGGACAAGATCCTGAGAATCACGAGGTATTTTATGAGATAAGTTTAATATGTTTCTTAAGAAGACTTGCATGTTCACAGATTTAAGCCTGTTTTGAAATCTGTCATTTAATGCTTTTAATTGATAAATGTAAACATCTGAAGTAAGAAGCTGCAGTTAAAAACAAGATTAAAATTAACCCATTTATGCCTAGCGTCTACAAAAAAAGCCTTGGAAAACAGCTTAGACCCAGATGAGACGCTGCATGATGTGGAATCTCATCAGGGTCTGCACTGTTTGCTTCAAGGAATTTTTATAAGAAATATTCTAAATATAGAAATAAATATACTAGACATCCCTAATTTTAGTAATAAATTGATTCTATTTAGAAGGATGGGAGAGTCCACTAGGCATAAATGGGTTAAAGAAAAAAGGTTATCCAGGCCTGGGCTCTAACCAGTTACCCTTTGAGTGAAAGTCTTGCTTTCAGACCACTGGGATATTCGTGCTGATTCAAGGACAAGACTTTGGGGAAAAAAATGCGGCAGCAAGCTCTGGAGAACTGCTTAATGCATCTGCACAGGCTAATCAGGGCCTACACTTTCCACTTTTATTGTATATTTGTTTAAAGAAAGAGTCTCTTCTTGGCAAATATCCAGTTTTGGCAGAAAGTGTCCTCTCTGATTAGCCTGTGAGGACTGCACAGGCTTCTCTGGGATGTCACTTAATGCGCATTCATTAAACCCCTTTCTCCCATAACAAGGCTCACTTGTGATTCTCTGTGTTCATGTTCTTTTCAGGCACACAGACTTCATGGGGTCACTTTGCAGTACCTGCACCAATACAAAGAGGCCTTGACCTCATTCCTCACTGCCCTTGACCTTGACCCAGATAACTCAGACCACCTTACAGATCTTATTGCTGATGTTGCTGGACAGTTTTGTAATATCTCAGAACAAATGAGAGACTCTCTCAGAGGTAAAGTATAAAAAGTTTCAAAATAATTATATAGAAAAAGTTATCCCTCCCTTTGCATTAATATTTCTCTGTTCTTAAGCTTTGTTCTGGATAATGTGATCTATGGATGCCAGTTTTGGTGGGCAAACTAAGGTCTTTTAATCTCTAGTTTTCTTTATCATACTTCTTTTACCTCAACTACCGGGGGTATTCAAAGCAAAGGCAAGCTATTCTACTGGCAAAGGCAGAGGTGTCTGATCTTTGGTGTGAGTTTTCTGATCAATAACTCAATAAAATCACTTTATGCACATGCATTCAACGCCCTTTATACAGTCAGCTCAGCTCAAATGGTGACCTTTTGTATATAAACTACAAACATAAATGCCTCACATCCAGACTAATGGGGTTGTTTACCCTTGGGACTTCGGTTTAAAACCATTGCCAGAGCACACTGCTTTACACATATACTGTTTATTAATACGGTCGAAAACAGCCATATGGTCAGGCCGATTGTACTGGGCTGAACTATAAGCATAATAGGGTACTTTGCAGTGTTGTTGCGGTGATTTAATAATAATATAATAATTTAAAAATAGCTTTACTTTTAACAATTTAAAACGATGACTATAAACAAGATACTTAAGAATCAAAGCAGTTTTTACATCAAAAAAGGATAATTACATCCATTAGTACTTAAATATATTTGCATTTAAATGATTATTTTATATTGTTTAACTGCTATGAAGCTGTTATATTATTATTATCTTTATTAGTATTATTATTTAATATTGTATTGATGTTTTTGTGTTAAAAAGTTGTTCAGCATATGCTGCAATGGAGTTTGTTTGAGTCTTTTAACTTTGTGATCTGTGATTTTAGATGTTCATAATATCAGATGGGATTACTTTTAAATTATATATATTATTTGAAAAGAAATAAGTTACACAGGTGTGTAATATGTTTGAAATAAACAAAAGTACACGGATATGTTATATGTTTGAAATAAACAATAATATTAATATTTTAAGGATTCTCCAGATCACAAAGTGGTTCAACATTGCAACTATTTGTCTACATACATGATAAAATCCAAAGATAGATGTAATCTAATGTTAGAGTTATATGATATATTAGGAAACAGAAGCAATGGAGTAATATAAGATTTATGAACCTTAACTATTAGGAAAGGTAGAGCCTGATTGAATAGCTCTCCTCTATGAAAGGGGTTTTGCATGTAAACATGCATTAATATAGATGTATATCACACAATATATTGTAATTTATTTTTGTGCCCACCCCTCTTCAAAGAAGAGGGGGTATATTGTTTTGCTCATGTCGGTCGGTCGGTCCGTCCACCAGATGGTTTCCGGATGATAACTCAAGAACGCTTAGGCCTAGGATCATGAAACTTCATACATAGATTGATCATGACTGGCGGATGACCCCTATTGATTTTCAGGTCACTAGGTCAAAGGTCAAGGTCACAGTGACTCGAAATAGTAAAATGGTTTCCGGATGATAACTCAAGAATGCTTAGGCCTAGGATCATGAAACTTCATAGGTACATTGATCATGACTAGCAGATGACCCCTATTGATTTTCAGGTCAAAGGTCAAGGTCACAGTGACTCTAAACAGTAAAATGGTTTCCGGATGATAACTCAAGAATGCTTACGCCTAGAATCATAAAACTGCATAGGTACATTTATCATAACTGGCAGATGACCCCTATTGATTTTCAGGTCACTAGGTCAAGGTCACAGTGACTCTAAACAGTAAAATGGTTCCAGGATGATAACTGACAAGAATGCTTACGCCTAGGATCATGAAACTTTATAGGAACATTGATCATGACAGGCAGATGACCCCTAATGATTTTCCGGTCACTAGGTCAAAGGTCAAGGTCATAATGACTCGAAACAGTAAAATGGTTTCCGGATGATAACTCAAGAATGCTTACGCCTAGGATCATGAAACTTCATAGATACATTGATCATCACTGGCAGAAGACCGCTATTAATTTTCAGGTCACTCGGTCAAAGGTCAAAGTCACAGTGACTCGAAACAGTAAAATGGTTTCCTGATGATATCTCAAGAATAATAAGGCCTAGGATCATGAAACTTCATAGGTACATTGATCACGACTGGCAGATGACACCTATTGATTATCAAGTCACTAGGTCAAAGGTCAAGGTCAGTGACAAAAAACTTATTCACACAATGGCTGCCAGTAAAACTGACAGCCCATATGGGGGGCATGCATGTTTTACAAACAGTCCTTGTTAAATTGTATTTTGTATTGTAATTATTTTTTATTTAAAAGTGTGGCTCAATGTTGAACACTTGCAGACAGGGAATATAGCCGTGATGCTCCAACATAAGACCCTGTCTGTATGGAACTTGTAGTATATTGGGCTATGAAGAAGAGACGTCCCCCCAGAGTGGCGTTAGGACAATATTTAAAAAGAAAGTCAATAATAATATTTAAATAATAAAGGTTATGACTTACTTGTCGATTAACGGTCACCTTTATAGGGCCACATAAAAATTTGAGAGTAAAACAATGTACTTTACAGTTAAAAATTAAACAAAACAACTATTTTATACATAAAAGGTAGATTATTTACATTTTGTACAGTACTATATGCATTTATTTACAGGTAAAAAACAAGTTGCCACCCTGGGGGGCTAAAAGGGGAAGTTTTGGAAATGTAGGCTGGTGTGTGTGGGGGGTTTCCAGCAGGGGTAATACCACTGGGTTGGACTAAGGGTAAGGGGGATAATTTGGGTGTACTATTTTTAGGATGGTTTTGTCCCCTGGACCCTAGGGAGTGCACGGTAAATGGATACTATTAAGAGTACAAATGGTTAGAAAAATAAAACAATATGATCTTTGAGGTACTGGGATATTTCAGTAAAATATGGAATTGGTAAAAGACCAAATTACATTTTAATGCAGGAAAACCCCACAAAAAGCTCTTATCCCTTCAATATAACTTATATATAGGGGATAATAAAAGTGAAAGTAATACAATAGTAGTTTATTTGCTATACACAATAGCAATTATTGGCAAAAATTAAGGAAAATACAAAAGTACACTATCTGCTATTATGAGCATGATAGCAATATTAAGAAAGACCTACAATAATACCAAAGAGTTGGTATTAACCACAAAACTAGAGCTATAAAAGGATTTTTCAAGGTATAAGGCCCTGCACCGTGCACTCCAGTCCAACATGGCTCTTCGAGTTTGAAGGGGAAAGGGGGTGTCAGAGGGGAAGGGTAGGGTTGCAATGCAGCCAACAAACCCGGGTTACTGGACGGCCTCGTCTTTTCTTTTAATAAAAACAGCTATAAAATATGATTGTATTAAGAAACTGAGAAATGTAAAGGGTGGACTAACGTCGTACTCATTTAAAAAAAGTTTTAGAATAATGAATATCAGGTCAATGCCATTGGCCTGATTTAGAAAGGGCAAGGTGGAACAATAATTCTTTTAAGAACTAAAACAAAGTTGTGTCCTAGTGACACAAACCAAACATAATTACATAATTACAATAAGATATGTCAGGTTTGTGTAAAAATTACACTGTTTTAAAAGAAAAACAGCCACATGACTGTATAATTGGGTGGGTGTTGGCTGCTCTCCCTCCCCCAATGACCTAGATCTTGTCAGTTATCTGACAGTCTAGAAGGTATTTGGCGAGGGCAGAGAAGATCGGGCCCCCAGCTGCTCCCTTGGGGTCTAGCACGTTGGAAAGGTTGAAAACTAGTCCATGGGAGTGCAATGCAGCTTCGAGGTGGTCCCTCTGCACCTTATGGTTTTGGCAGTGCAGCAGCATGTGGGGCACAGTGAGGGGTTCCTGGCACCTAGGACATGCAGGATCTACACCGAGGACATACTTTCCCGCGCCACCGGGTAATAGTGTGGTTCCCATCCTCAGGCGCGTGATGGCTCTGTCAAGCTCAATGCTTGCTGAGTATTTGTCAGGCCGTCTGAGGGTTTTCACGGGTCTGGTAAAAGTATGTCGACGGGAAGCCAAATTGTCAGTCCGGAGATTCCACTGATCCACGACAAATTTCTTTGCCAGGGAGTAGATCTCAGTAGGCGCCAGGGATTCCCCAGCATCTATGGCCCCCCTCAAGAGGCCCTCCTTAGCCCCCCTGTAAGCCTGTTCATTCCCACTGATGTTGACATGTGCTGGACACCAAACTTATGTGACCTTTAAAGATTGATCTAGGCACTGTTGATGAAGTTCCAAAATGCTGGTTAAAATATCAGGCCTAGATCTGCTATTTCTGTTTTTTACATCCAGATCTAGCATGGGATTACATATAGGGTGTGTGGGGTCAAGGTCACTGTAAGTTGATATCGAACAATTATTTGCTCTTGATAACTTGAAAACAGATTGAGCAATTTGAATGAATATATTGGGAACAAATCGAGCTATTGTGATTGAAGCACAAATATTCATTGTACAACATTCATTGTTTATTTATGCATATGGGACAACATTTATTGTTTATTTATGCATATGGGACAACATTCATTTTTTATTTATGCATATGTGACAACATTCATTGTGTGTTTATGCATATGGGACAACATTCATTGTCTATTTATGCATATGGGACAACATTTGATTGTTTATTTATGCATATGGGACAACATTCATTGTTTATTTATGCCTTTGGGACAACATTCGTTGTTTATTTATGCATATGGGACAACATTCATTTTTTATTTATGCATATGTGACAACATTCATTGTTTATTTATGCATATGGGACAACATTCATTGTTTATTTATGCATATATGGGACAACAATTATTGTTTATTTATGCATATATGGGACAACATTCGTTGTGTATTTATGCATTTGGGACAACATTGTATTGTTTATTTATGCACATGGGACAACATGTATTGTTTATTTATGCATTTAGGACAACATTTATTATTTATTCATGCATATGTGACAACAATCATTGTTTATTTATGCATATGGGACAGCATTCATTGTTTTTATGCATATGGGACAACATTCATAGTTTATTTATGCATATGGTACAACATTCATTGTTTATTTATGCATATGGGGCACATTGGGTATTGGTTAACATTTCAGTTCACAGTTGTTTGTCAATTAAAAAAGCATGGTTTACAATCCTAGTCAAGGTATGTGTGTCTTGAAAGATATTTTGCAAATTAGAAAAATACTAAAATACTTAATAGCTTCATTAACTTACCTACTGCATAATTGATTTGGTTGAAAAAGTGTGAGAAACTCTGATAATAACAAGAAAAGTCAAGTTGGCTGTTCCCTCGTTATCTTTAATGCCTTTGTAAGGAAATTTGAAAGCATATTTGATCAGTTTACCTCAAAGCAAATAATTTAGAAACAAACCAATCATTGCCCCATCATAAATCTTACAGCAAGTTTTAGAAGCTATTTAATTTTGAAGCTTGACAAAATGTTTATGATCAATTTATTCCAAAACATCTTAAAGATGCCAAGAAATTGAATTATGTACTGAACTAAAGTCATCACAAATATTGATACAAATCACTTGTTTATTTTTCGATAGTTTTGTCGTACAACATTTAATACAAAAGGCTTCAGACTTCTAGATCTAAGTTTTGATATATTCACAATTTACAACAGACAATATATTTTATTAAACTCATGCTAGACAACATTTGCACTTTTTTTTAAACATGAATTTCTTCAAAAAAAACATTTTATCAAATTATGTACACGTTTTTCAGAGATGGACTCGTACAAGAAATTGAGTGAAGTGGGAGTTTGCCTTTTCCAAGCTAAGAAGTACAAGATCTGCATAAAGATTCTCGAGGCAGCACAGAGGTATCAGACCAATCAGAAAGGGATCACTATGAGGGTGCTCCTGACATTGGCAAACGCACACTCAGCGTTGAAACACATGGACAAGGCCATCTCGCTGTATCAGGAGTGTCTGCAGACTGCGATAGCCACCCACGATCAGATCTACCAGACAAAGGCTCTTGTGAATATAGCCACCTTGTATCTGGAGAACCAGGACACCCATCAGGCAATTACTTTAATTGTCAATTTTTAGCTCGGCTGTTTTCGGAGAAAACCCGAGGTGTGGTCATAGCCAGCTTGTCGTCCGGCGTCCGCCGTGCTAAATCCTTGACATTTTCCTCAAACATCAAAGTGCTTCCACCTACAACTTTGAAACTTCATTTGTAGATGCACCTTGATGAGTTCTAAACGCAACACCCATTTTTGGGTCACTAGGTTAAAGATCAAGGTCACTGTGACCTCTAAAAAAAATTCTGATAAGCTTTCGCAGCCGAGCATGGCACCCGTTATGGGGTGCTTTTGTTAAATATTATTTTATTCGGTTATTGTTTTTTTTATGATTTTCAATTCAATATATTTTCATCTTATGCACACTGTCCAGAGTTTACAAAATGTTCAATATATGAACATTTTGTACACCTTTGATATATTTCACTATCAAAAGCTTTTACATTACAATATAAACAATATTTGTTAAAGAAATAATTGAATTCCCCAATCACATCTACTGAAAAAGAGGTCACAATAGTTTCTATTCTATTCTTTTACGTAAATCATTAAAATAGCTAATTTCATTTAGTACATGGTAATTTAAGCACAGTAACAATTTTCCTGCTTTAAGAGTGGATTTATTTTTGCGCTTTTTACAATTACAGGCAATAATTTATTATGAGAAGCTCTTACAACTGGAGGCTGAATTGGTGCAGGAAACAGGAAGTGAGGATATTCTTCCAGACTTCTGGACTAAAGAGCTTCAATGCGGCCTTCATTTGAATCTCAGTATTGCTTACAAGGCTATCGGAGACATGTATGCGGCGATCAAGCACGCGCACAAATATGTTCACTTCATTGAAAAGTATGGCTTCGAGGGGAAAATAAAGGCAGAGTCGTATCACAATACCGGCATGCTGAATGAAGTACTAGGAAAATATAATGATGCAATTAACAATTATAACAAGTATCTGAATGAATGTAAAGGGAACGGTGACAAGAAAGGCATGGCACAGGCTTATGGGTGTCTGGGGAGTGTTTATGCTGCGTTGAGAAACTGGAAGTTGTCAGTTACCTATCATGAACAGTATGTCGCCATGGCGGCAAGATTCGAGGATAGAAGAATGAAAATTATAGCCAATGAGATGCTAGCGGATACGCTGATGCTTAAAGGAGATTATGATCAAGCGTTGATAGCGTACGAGGAAATGATAAACAGCTGTGTCCGGACAGATTACCGCACCAGAGCGACGGCCATGTGTAAACTAGGCCACGTGTATAGGGCGCTTAAGAAGCATCAGTACAGCTTGTACTTCTATGAACAGGCGGCAGAGCTAGCGGAAGATTTCGAATACCCGGAAATCGAGACTTTAAGTCACTATAACATTGCTTGTATCCAACAGCAGTCCACTCAGATGCTCGAACTCGAGAAAGCCCTGAAATATTTCCAGAATCTCATCCCGTACTATGAGTCCAAGATTCGCCAGCATACTGCTGAGAGCAGTCACTGCCCCACTGAATACTACATGCAGCTTCAGGAATGCTACGATGGGATCCAAACCGTACATGCAAAGCTGGGTAACAAGGAGGAGGCCCTGCAGTTTGCTGAGGCCTACAGGAAGCGATCACTGACTCAGACACACAATTACCAGGCCTCGGCCCTCACCTCTCAGAGCCACACTGCACCCTGGGATATGTGGACAGTCGAGAGGATGGGGCGAGTAGTCAGTCAGCAGAACAGGTATGTGACAAATATACTTTTCTTTCAAATTAGCATTGTTCTGAGAAAACTGGGCTTAATGATTGTGCATATTGCTGTCAAAGATTTTCTGCATTCACAGACTTTTTTGTTTAAAGGAAGTCCCATCTAAGTATGGTTTGGGCTGAAAGTGTCACCCCTGATAAGCCTGTGCAGTCTGCGCAGGCATATCTTGGATGACATGTACATGCGCTAGGCCCATGAGTTAAGCCCATTTTTCCCAGATTGAGGCTCAATTAATAAACAACCAGGTATTGACCTCAAAGAGCCTCACAGACCATCCAGAGAATGGGTCAGTCACACGAACAGGTAATGGACATTTGAGCTGTGCTCAAGGCTTAATGCTTGTGCGTAAAGTGTTCCTGCAGATTAGCCTGTGCAGTCTGCTGTAGAATATAAAGTGTATTTGTCTTTGTCTAAACAGTGGTAGGGGCATCAGTCTCTGTGACACATTTCTAGTTGTGTATACAAAGTAACATACTCAAGGTGCAGGGTCATGTGACTTTGTGGGGTTCACAATTAAAAGTTAATGGATGTTAACACACCGGTAAGTGGGGCTTTTTTTTGCAAACATCTTTTTAAAACAATTTCTTCTTAAGAATTTCAACTAGTGCATAAAAGACTATTTAAAAGACATTTGTTTATGCTTCTTATGGCAAAGTGAAATACATCAGAATCACTTAATTTATTAAGCCTGTGTTCTTGGCAAAAATTCTATGTGTACTGTGAGCATGTATGTTAATGGTTATGCTGCATGCAGCGTGAATTTTTGGAACCGATTTTAGATGTATTCAAGGATTCATACTTACCGTTTATCTTCAGATATTGGCACAAACTGCAAGAAAAACTGTCGTTTATGCACTAAAGAGTTTTGCAAATGTATCTCAATAACTTGAGATACATGCAAAAATAAAGTGTTTACATTCTGTCCAGCCCATGTGTAAACCCCATGTGAACCCCATTGATCCTACACCCTGGTACTGATATGTACTGCGAGGCAGTTAGCAATGTTAAATTTACATGTGATACATTTTTATATTGTACCTCAGACAAAGTGTGTCCTTCTTTATTATACAAACATTCTATGTCAGTTTAGTGACTATCAAGATTATACAAACTGAAACCTATATTTTATGTAAACAGCGCATGTAAAATATAAATCACAAACGCTTTAAATAAAATTTTCTGAGTAACTTCAATTGTTATTAACCATCAATTGAAAGAAACGAACATCTCATTTGGATTAGAACTCACTTGAGAGTTACACAATTTTTGTCAAGGTGTGTGCTTTAAATATATCTTGAATTATGCAATTTTGGGCTGCTTGGTTAATCACTATAATTTCATAGATCCGTAATTGGGGTTTTTAACCAGGTTTTCCGAAGGAAAAAACTGGTTATTAGATTGGCGAATGCGGGCGGGCTGGCTGGCGGGCGGGCGGAACAAGCTTTTCCGGGCCATAACTTTGTCGTTCATTGTGAGATTTTAAAATCATTTGGCACATTTGTTAACCATCATTAGACGCTGTGTCGCGCGAAAAAATTACGTCAATATCTCCAAGGTCAAGGTCACACTTTGAGTTCAAAGGTAAAAAATAGCCATAAATGAGCTTGTCTGGGCTATAACTATGTCATTCATTATGAGATTTTAAAATCATTTGGCACATTTGTTCACCATCATGGGACAGTGTGTGGCACGAAAGAATCACGTCAATATCTCCAATGTCAAGGTCGCCACGACTAAAAATATATTTATTTTAAAACAAACTTACAAAGGGGGTCAATTTTGTTTGTTCATTTCAAAATTCAGTTTGAGTTGTCTCCCTTTATCAGATTTTTTTTCACAATGAAAACCTGGTTTTGTGACAATTTTGTCCCTTGTCTATTTGTTAAATTCATCACACTCTTGGAAAACAGGTTGTATTGCATGTTTGTGAAGTGTCTTTCCAGATTAGCCTTTGCAGTCTGCATGCACTAATCATCAGGGATGACACTTCCTGCTTTAAATGCCCGGTCAATAACTCCCATGCATTGAGCCCTGATTTTCTTTACCCACAGTCATTAAGTCTCGTTTTCGAAGAGCACGGCTCAGAAAGTATGATATTGATATTTCCAGCACCGTGCTGTACTACTCGTTGTTGACAGACCAGCTGCTGTTGTGGGTGTTGCAGCCGGGGGCAGGGCTGGTGAGGTTCTACGCCCGCAGGGCCAAGGGAGAGCACCAGAACATGATTGAGACGGTAAGACACCAGCAATAAATGGGCCTCGTTCTGGACAATCTGGGCTGCATAAGTGTTGCAGTGTTAATTGATCACATACATGTACAAACATACATGTACAAACCTTTGATTATCAAACGCCCACTTCATGAGGCTCAATCTGTGAAATCAAGGCTTAACCCTTTACCACTTAGATATGTATTTTGAGACATTTGTAGTCCCACAGAAAGTTAAATATAGTTAAGGACCTTTCTTACTAGATTCAAATTTTAAAGGCTTCCTTTTTTTTACCCTTAGATACTGATGAACATTATAAAGTTACTCGCAGGCTGTTCTGGTTTTATGCTGTTTGCACATAGCCATTTTCACTTTGCTTCTGAGTGGGAATGGGTTATTGCATGTGTCTTTCTCAAAAGGTAATCAGGGACAACTCTTTATACTAAATTTACGCCTAGATTTTTGTTGATTAGAGAATCTTCCTTTAGACTGAAAATTATATAAAAGTGGAAATTGTCGTCTTGATAAGCATGAGTGGACTGTACTGCCTGATCTGGGATAACACTTTGTGCAGATGCATGAAGTACAGATTTTCCAGAACTGGACTCAAATGATGATTTGAACATCTTTGGTATATATGCATTTGGCGACTGCAAAATTTATGCAACATTCAATATTGCCCCATTAAATTTGCGATGAATTGCAATTAAATCTTGACGGATGCAAATTTGCTTTATCAGGACTTAACTCTTTCAGTGCTGGAACCGAATTTTGAAGGCCTTTGCAAACAGTTTGGATCCAGATGATAGACCACAGAACGTGGCGTCTCATCAGGATTTAAACTGTTTGCTATTCTGATAGTATTCTTTGAAAAAAATCAAAGAAAATGCTAATTTTAGAAATTCAGCAGACAACATTTTTGCAGACGACACATTTCCCAGCATGCAAAGGGTTAAAAAACACGGCAGCACAATATACAATGCTTGGTCTGCTTTTCACATTACATTACGTATTTGTATATACATGTATTGAAGTTGGTGTTCACTTAAATATTATGTCTCAACATAAACTATGAATGTACCTGTTGACAACATACACATTTTATAGTTATGTTTTTTTTATTGAAATGTTTTTGTTTCATACCGGTATACCAGAACCAGCACCAGTGTAAAAATTGGGTTCCATAAAATGAAGTTATTGTAGATCTGATAAGAGAAAATGTAATATTGTTTGTTTGGAACACCTCAAATATTTGTGTTGAGATGAGACGTTTTCTAATATGAAAATTGTCTTAGCCATTCAAAGTGATATTTTATTACCAATACGGTTTATCGTTGTTTTATAAGTATTCCTTATCACAAAATTGTTTGCAGATCGATGCAATGTTGGAGGAGATACGCCAAGGTTGTGATAGAAAAACACTTCCTAACGTGTGTGAAAACAGGGCTGTACCCTTGAAAAAGGGTGACCTTGAACTTGCGAGAAAGAGAAATCTGCAACTAGGACGTCAAGCTCTGAACAAAAGCAAAGAAGAATCAGTGGAACCCCTGACAGAAAAAAGCAGTGAGAACGGAGAAGAATCCGAGGAACAAAAATCCGTCCAGAGACGAATGTACGATTTACTTGTGTCACCCATTGAGGACATTTTATTGAAACTTCCCAAGGACAGTCACTTGATGATTGTACCTGACAAATCCCTGCATTTCTGCCCCTTTAACCTGCTGCAAGATTTCCTGGACAGGTACCTTTACACCAGGTCAGTGTTTTTTTACACCATTTTGGGATAGGGCTGGGTCCCTTTGCATTTAGAGAACTTGCTACGGTTTTAAATTGGGGAATTGGTGTTACTAATTTTTTGTTAAGAAACACATTCAAATTAAGAATAGTAGTGATTTCAATATTATATATTAACTAAGGTTAGATTTTTAGAGCTTGATTTAAGATGAATTAAATGTACTAATAAAAATAGATCCTTATTTAAAAAAAAATGGTGGGAAACCTTAATTTGAGAATATTTAGGTCCCATATGAGAAAAATATATAATTTTTTCCATTGGTTATGGGAACAAGTACTGGACCCAAATTTGAAGAAAAAAACAACACTTCAGATTCTCCATCACCTACCTGCCCAGCCTGCTGTTGCTTGACAAAGTGGTGGCTAATGAGTTGAACCACCTGAGAATGCAAGACGACCTGGAGTTTGAACGGCAGCTGAACAAAAAGGGCGGAATCCTGAACTCGGTGAATAAATTCACTTCAAGCAGTGGAATGTCATCCCCGAGTTCGGAGTCGCTGTTGATGGGTATAAATCCTCGCAGGGTCGCGAACCCGAGATTGTTGACGAGGCCCCCGCAAAGTCGCATGGCTCCAATGGCTCCCCCTACACCTGGCGTTCTGCCAAAGCAAGCTACAATGTATGAGGAGGACTTCCATAAGCATTCCCAGTGGAGATCACCTAGAACTCTTCGAGGTATGGTGTTAAAATACATGTATATGCAATCTAAGATCTTTTTCTCTTTTAATTATTGTTGTGATTTTGTTCTTCAATGCTATAAAGATTTTTGTCATTAAGGATACGTTTTTCAGTGGAACAGTGTGATTTTGAGCCTAGTTTTGGGAAAACTGGGCTTAATTTATGTTAAATAATTGTAGTCCCAGATTAGCCTGTGCAGACTGCATGTGTCAATAAGGAACCTTACTTTACACTTTTATTGTGTTTTTCATTAAAAGGAGGTCTTTACTATATGAACATCCAGTCAAGGTGGAAAGTGTCATCCCTGATTTGCCTGTGTGGACTGCACAGTCTTTTATGTGACATGACATGACTTGCATTAAACCCCCATATCCTATAGCAAGACCCTTTTTTTAAGGTTTTCTGATGTTTTCCTATGGTTTTTAAATTACCATGATTAGGATTAGTTTTTACTACCCATACTGTTCTGTTTCTCTACCCATACTGTTCTGTTTCTCTACCCATACTGTTCTGTTTCTCTACCCATACTGTTCCGTTTCTCTACCCATACTGTTCTGTTTCTCTACCCATACTGTTCTGTTTCTCTACCCATACTGTTCTGTTTCTCTACCCATACTGTTCTGTTTCTCTACCCATACTGTTCTGTAGCTCTACCCATACCGTTCTGTTTCTCTACCCATACTGTTCTGTTTCTCTACCCATACTGTTCTGTTTCTATACCCATACTGTTCTGTTTCTCTACCCATACTGCTCTTTTTCTCTACACATACTGTAACGTTTCTCTACCCATACTGTTCTGTTTCTTTTCCCATTCTGTTCTGTTTCTATACCCATACTGTTCTGTTTCTCTACCCATGCTGTTCTGTTTCTATACCCATACTGTTCGGTTTCTATATTACAAGCAGCGTTTATACCAGTAATTTTAATTGTTATTTCATACAATCGGAAATTCTGGTACCATAACACAGGGTTAATATAAGACTTCTTGTTTGAAAACTGGGTTTCTAACTTTTCACTTTTATGGGATTTTTTGTTAAAAGAAGTCTCTTCTAAGCAAAAATCAAGTATATTCGGAAACTGTCGTCCATCATTAGCCTTTTCAGACTGCACTGGCTTATCTGGGATGACACTTCACGCTTATGCATTAATGCATTTCCAGGGTCGTATCGAAGTACACTGAACACTCCCCAGTCATCGGCTATCAGTGGACCTGCCAACCTGGACCGGGCATTCAGTTTCAGCACGTTCACCATGCTGACCTCTGTGACCTCTACTGGAACGGACATCACGACCTCCAGTCAGACCGTGACCCAGTTTAAGCAGGTCAGCTGCCAGGATCGCTGTCTCGTCTTTGGGAATCCGAAACTGCCTGAGAGGTATGCTACCTGGACCAAACTCGCAGGGCTTTTCACCTTATCCCACTCAGATGCCACTTTTGACACCTTTGTAGTCCCTTAGAAAAACAAATCTAATGTGATAGAGATGTATGTTTAGACATAACACAATCGTTGTTAAAGTATTAAATAAACAATGCAAACAGAAGTATTCATGCCTAGAGAATAATATTTCAAGGCTTAAGAGGGAAACAGTTGTATCCTATGTTTGAGTCGCGCTCTGACAAAAGGGGGGTATTAATGAATGGTAGTAAAGTGTTGTTATCAGATTAGCAGTCCGCGCAAGCTAATCGGTGACAAAACTTTCCGCCTTAAATGGATTTTTGTCAAGAGGAGTCCGGAAAGTGCGGTCGGCACAGGCTAATCAGGGACAACACTTTATGCATTACACATGCATTAAACCCCTTTTTCGCAGAGTGAGGCTCATATTAATTGGTCATACTCTACTCTTGATTGTCTTTATCAAGCTTTCAACAACAATTTGTGTTTCTAACGCGAGGCTGTAAATTCTTATGCCTCACAACTTCAAACATAGTAAATTTGAGCTTGTTTTTGGAAAGTTATAAAGGTGTAATGCATGTTCTTAGAGTCTTGCCCCAGATGAGCCTGTCTAGTCAGTGCAAGCTTCTCTAGGGTGACACTATGTGTCTTGTTCTGAGAAAACTGGGCTTAATGCTTGTGCGTAAAGTGCCGTCCCAGATTAGCCTGTGCAGTCCGCACAGGCTAATCAGGGACAACACTTTCCGCTTTTATGGTATTTTTAGTTTGAAGGAAGTCCCTCCTTACCAAAAATCAAGTTTAGGCGGAAAGTGTCGTCCCTGATTAGCCTGTGCGGACTGCACAGGCTTATCTGGGACGACTTTTTACGCATATGAATTAAGCCCAGTTTTCTCAGAACAAGACATCTATCTATCTAAACTGGATGTTTGCTAAATAGACACTTCCTTTAAACGAAATATATCTCAGTGTGACCCAAGTTCGACGATGTAACGGTTACCGTTACATGAAGCAATATTTAGCAAGCTCGGGTGTATTACTTTGAAATGATTCCAAGACAATAATCATCCATTTAATCAATACAAATAGAACATCGTCGAATTAAGGTGTCGTCGAATTTGGGTTACGGTAGGATACCACAAAAAGGGAAAAGTGCCTGTACATTTAGCCTGTTTTTCCCAGAACAAAACTCATTTGCTGATAACAATTATAAATTAAAGCTCCGTAGCAGCATAGATGGAGGAGTTGTTGAGACTTCAGCCTTTAATATAAAGGTTCGAGCACTGGTGTGGTCCACTATTATTTTTTTTTCCCCTTCCGATGAAACCGGAGGGGACTTATGGTTTGCGCTCTGTATGTCCATGAGTCTGTCAGTCAGTCTGTCACACTTTTCTGGATCATGCGATAACTTTAAAAGTTCTTAATATATTTTCATGAAACTTGAAATCTTGACAGATGGCAATGTGGAGATTATGCAGGTCATTTCATTTTGTTCCTACGTCAGGAATTCTGGTTGCTATGCCAACAAATAGACTAGAAATATTGCTGAAAATGGTGAATCCTGCGATAACCTTAAAATTCTTCTTTTTTTATTCATGAAACTTGACAACTGGATAGATGGCAATATTTAGATTATGCACATGATGTCCTCATTTCATTTTCTTCCTACGTCAAGAATTCTGGTTGCTATGGCAACAAATAGACTAGAAATATTGCTGAAAATGGTGGAGTTTCACCGGTAGGGGACCATATTGCTTGACAATAGTCTTGTTATATATATTTTTAATGTTATTCTTCTTTTATATTGGAGCTCTTTAATTTGGCTGCTTACATTTACTTACTTAAAGCATTTAATCACAAACTTCAACACATGCCAAAATATGTGATAGTCCCTGTAACAATGTCTGCCACAGTTTGATGCTTCATGGAAAACCATGGCGACCAGGCCTTGAGGACTTAAAGGCGGCAAAAAGGGAGGCAACTAGCGTTGCAGAGTTACTCGATGTTGAGCCCGTGCTTTGTGAGATGGCTATCAAACAGAGGTTCCTGCAGGACATTGAACAGGCTGCTGTTGTACATCTTGGTGAGAAAATAAGCCTCGTTTTGTGAAAACTGGGCTACATGCATACGCATAAAGTGTCGTCCCAGATTAACCTTTGCAGTAGACACAGGCTTATCAGGTATGACACTTACCGCTTAAATTGTATTTTTCGATAAAAGGAAGTCTTGTCATAGCAAAAATGAAGTTTAGGGCGAAAAGTTATTAGCCTATGAAGAATGCACATGTATTAAGCCAAGTTTTCTAAGAATGCTGCCCAAATATGGGTGTCCATGTTGTTCTATTAAGGCTTACGGTCATTCAGTGTATTGCATGCTACATTATGCGAGGTGAGTAAATAAATAAGTAAATTGTTTAATTTAAATTAATTTTCCATTTTATAATTATTTCTTAATTAGTGGTTGTCAGTGATCAACCTATTGTTAACTACTGTTCAACTTAATTGATCGTATCAGTTCTGGATGACATTTAAAGGGGCCTTTTCACAGATTTTGGCATATTTTGAAGTTTGTCATTAAATGCTTTATATTGATATATGTAAACATTGGATCTTAAAAGCTCCAGTAAAAAATCAAGAATAAAATATAAAAAAGGAAAAAAAGTAGCCGGTACCAGGACTCGAACCAGTGACCCCCGGAGTCCTGGAGTTAGTCTGAAGTAAAAATGTATTAGCCCTCTCGGCTATTCCGCCGAGTACACACAGAGCAGGTATGTTATACTTTATATAAGCAATCTTCGTAGTTTCGTAAATTTAAACGACAACAACAGAACTCTCCAAATGATTCAATCGTTTCGCGTTGCAATGCTTTATAATTTTTAGGGTTTTAAATCGTCAAAAGATACATATAATGGCTATATTGGACTATGGTTAATGTTCAGTAATACTGTTTCCTCACAAATATCATAACTAAAACGAAAATTTGCGAATCAGAAACAACTTTTTTCAATTTTGTCAATTTACCAAACCGTGAAAAGATCCCTTTAAGGGGTTAATAATAACTGCCCAAATAAAAAAATATATTTCTAGATTGTAAGATTAATTGACCTTTAATTAACCTCACAGCCACACATACATTTTTTTACAAACAATTCTCTTATTTGACAATCAGGGGCAATTTATTTCAGCAAAATATTGGAATCAACTTGATCATCTGATACTTATTTCTGTTTGTCGAGAGGATCTGAAGGGTTTACATAACAAAACAAAATGATAATCATATTTTATAAACCAAACGGCCGCATATTCACAAGGAAGCAATTATTTTGTCTTACGTTTCAGCAACCTACGTGTATTGGCAGTTTCAGTTTGAGTTTATTGGCAAAATCAGCAAATAAATGCCAATATACAACCAATACTCAACCCATGTACAACCAATAAAATAATGTAAAAATCAATCACATAAATGAAATATTAATTAAATTCGTATCACATTTAAAGATTAATTTAATTAATACATAAATAACTACTAATAATTGGTGTTCATTGTTATAGTGTTATCAATAAGCAACACGTCTCTCTTTCTGATGATAATATATTTTGTTCTCAGCCCTAGGACAAGCCTCTATCCACTCTATATATCTACTAAGCCGTATATCCCAAATGAAATTACATCATTCTCTGAATCTTTCAGCTACATATGGGTGTTGGCAGGAAGGCCTGATGGTCATGTCTCCATCGCGGGTAGACGGAGGGGAGGGGACTCCACCCCAGGAGTCGTACGTGATCACCGTCAACGACGTTCTGGGTCTCAAACTCACGGCCCAGTTAGTGGTACTCAGCCTCGGTCATAGTCCATACCGGGCAGACAATCTGCAGGCCGGGTACCTGCTGCCCAGTGCGTTTATTGCAGCAGGTAATGAGTGAATCTCTTGCATATTATTCATACCCATTCTGTATGCATATTTAATCATGCCTTGCTATTTACTCGCAATACTGATGCTAGTGTTTCTGATAAACAATTGCTATGTTGATACAAGTGTTTCACCGTCAGCCAACATATATTAAGGTATAAGACTTAAATCATGCTCTGGTACAACCGGGCTTAATGTATGTGCGTAAAGTGTTATCTCAGATAGTCTGTGCAGTCTGTGCAGGCTAATCAGCGGCGACACTTTCCACTTTTATTGATTTGTTTAAAGGAAGTCTCTTCCAAATGAAAATCCAGTCATAGCGGACAGTCTTGTCACTGATTAGCCTGTGTGGACTGCACAGGCTTATCCAGGATGATAATTAAGGTACATGCATAAAGCCAGTTTTCTTAGCCTTGGTCACATTCCGTATTGGGTGGACAGTCTGCAGGCTAGGTAGCTGCTACCCAGCGCATTTATTGCAGTATGTTATGCTAAAATTGATTGCATTTATTGCAGCAGGTAGTGTGGCAATTATTGCATTTATAGCAGCAGGTTATGCGACCATTAATTGCATTAATTGCAGCAGGAAATGTGGCATTCTCTTGTATTAATTGCAGCAGAAAATGTGGCAATCTCTTGCATTTATTGCAGCAGGCATTGTGGTAATCTTATTGCAATTATTGAAGTAGGTAATGCAGCCCTTGATTTCATTTATGGCACCAGGTAATGCAGCACCTGATGACATTTATTGCAGCAGCTAATGCGGCAATTAATTGCATTTATTGCAGCAGGTAATGTGACAATCTCTGGTATTTTTTGCATCAGGTAGAAATTGTAGAAATTGATTGCATTTCATTTGCAACTTGTTCTGGGAAAATGAGCTAAATGCATGTGGGTCAAGAGTCATCCCAGATTAGGCTGTGCAGTCTGCACATTCCACTTCAACATGATTTCCTAAAGAGGAGACTTCTTTTAAACATAAAATAAAATAAGGGACTGAACATGCTAATCTGGGACGACACTTCATGCATATGTGTCTTGTTCTGTGAAAGCTGGTCATAATGCATGTGTGTAAAGTGTCGTCCCAGTCCGCACAGGCTAATCAGGGACGACACTTTACGCCTAAACTTGATTTTCTGTAAGGAGGGACTTCCTTGAAACTAAAAATACCATTTAAGCGGAAAGTGTCGTCCCTGATTAGCCTGTGCGGACTGCACAGGCTAATCTGGGACATTACTTTAGGCACATGCATTATGACCAGCTTTCACAGAACACGAAACATATGAATTTTGCCCAGTTTTCACAGAAGCCGGCTCCTTTGTATACATTTTATTCCTAAATATAAGTTGGCTGAGTGTTAAACAATATTATCTGCATAGTAATTGTTAATCAGAAACACTCTCTTCATCCACTACTCACATAATGTATTTTATTTAGATACTGAATCATTTCTTTTGTTTAAGGATAACACTAGCAGCACAATTAGTTGGTCAGTATGTTCCAGTCAAACATGCTAGACACATTTTTTGCACTTCATTATGGTCAGTGAAATGTGTTATGCAGTAGCTATATTTTTCTTACTATTTTAACACTTGCACTATGTAATTGGGATACAAATCAACCCTTTCCCACTCAGAAACAAAGTGAAAATGGCTATGTCAAAACAGCATAAAACCAGAACAGCCTGCAGGTTACTTGCAGTCTGTTCAGGTTGTATGCTGTTTGCTGCTTATAAATGTCTCAGGGTTAGAATTGAAGCCTTTAAAATTTGAATATAGTAATAAAGGTCTTTAATTGAATTTAACTTTTTTTGGGACCACAAATGCGTCAAAATACGTATTTAAGTGGTAAAAGGTTAAATACGTATCTGAGTAGTACAGGGTTAAATACGTATTTAAGTGGTAAAGGGTTACCAATGCATTAAGCCTGTTTTTCGTAGAGTGAGGCTCACCTTTCTTGTGTACAGGTTCGCAGTGTGTGATGACTACCATGTGGCCCCTACCTGACGTCTGTGTTGAGAAGTTCTTCCATGCCTTCTACCTGGCCTTGCAGCACGGCAGCCTGGCGACCGCTGCATTTGTGGCTGGAATGACTGCCTTGAAGAGAGATGAGAGGTTGGATGTAGTGTTGTTTAAATGCATATGGTTCCTATGATATACAATGTATACTAAAATATGCTTGTGCATAGCAACTTCAAACATGAGCCTTGTTCTAAAAAAATGTGGGCTTAATGCATATTTCTTAAGTATCCAAGATTAGCCTGTGCAGTCTACACAGGCTATTTGGGGATAACATTTTCATCCTGTATTGTATTTTTCTGCCCCCGGATCAAATGATCGGGGTATATTGTTTTTGGCCTGTCTGTCATTGTATGTGTGTGTCTGTGTGTCTGTCCCAAAACTTAAACCTTGGTCATAACTTTTGCCAAATTGAAGATATCTCATGGAGCTGCACATTTAGAGTGATGAAAGGTCAAGGTCATCCTTCAAGGTCAAAGGTCAAATATATGTCTTCAAAGTGGCGCATTAGAGGGCATTGTGTTTTATAAACACAGCTCTTGTTCGTTTAAAGAAAGTCTCTTTCTAGTAAAAATCCTGTTAATTAACCCTTTACCACAAGGATACATCTTTTCACGTTTTTGTAGTCCCTTAGAAAACTTAATTTAATCTAACACCTTTCTTGCTAGATTCAAGTTTATAAGGCTTCATCTCCAACCCTTAGATACTGATGAGAAGCAAACAACATAAAACTTGAACAGACTGCGAGTTACTCATGGGCTGTTCTGGTTTTATGCTGTTTGCACATAGCACATAGCCATTTTCACTTTTCTTTTAAGTGGGAAAGGGTTAAGGCAGAAACTGTAAACACACTTTATGCGCATGCATTAAGCCCAGTTGTCTGAGAAGAAGCTCATATTTTAAGTTGCTGTGCATAAGCATATTTGAATATTTTATCCCAGGACCAAATATTCAAATTGTTATCTGTATGATAATCTTATGATCTGTTTACAATTAAATATAAACAAATTGTGAATGTTTTATTCATGTTTAGATTATACTTCCCAGAAATTGTCCCTTTGGTTGTATCCAGGTTGTAATTCTGTTTTCTGATAAAAGAGCACAGATGTCATATATTGCCTCTGTTGTATGCACCGACATTCATTTGCTAATTGTGCATACAACACAGGTATAGCTTTGCCAGTCTTTCTATAAGCTTTTGCATGGTTATCATCTGAATGTACAAAGCCAAAATGATGGTGTATAGTGCATTGGCTATTGTTCATGATAATTAAATCCTCAATGACATTGTTTTTACATTTACTAAAAATATAATTGTCTATCTTCTTTTAACAGAGATATCCTTTGAATGAAAAATTTCACTAAAGCAGAATGTGTGGACTGTATGGTTTTATCTGGGACAACACTTTATGGGCATGCATTTAGCCAAGTTTTTCCTGAACGCAGCTCAAAAGTTTTAACACTTAATTACCCGTTCTCAGACAGAGATTTATTGCAACCTATTTCATTCGCTCTCACCTAAAACGCCACCTTTAATTTTGATGTGTAGCTTTCAGTGCATGGTCAAGTTCTATTAAAATTAGCCACGTTGTGAGAAAACTGGCTGTAATGCAAGTGGGTAACACCTCACACTTTCCGCCTAAGCTGGATTTTCTTTTAAAACAAACACTTTTAACCAAAAAATAAACAAAGCTGAAAGTGTCGTAGCCTTTGTGGACTGCAAATGCTCATCTGGGACAGCACTTTACACATTAGGCCAAATGTTCCAAAAGCGCAGTTTAATTGTTTCAACACCAACTCATCCTTTCTATGCCACAAATATGGTGTGACCTGCTTAATTCCTACTACAAGGCCAACAGTAATTTTATTAGCGAGGCCGTTTTCGGAGAAAACCTGAGCTATTGTCATAGCCATCTCGTCGTCCACTGTCCGCTGTAGGCGTCGTGCTAAAACCTTAACATTGGCCATAACTTTTTAAATATTGAAGATAGCACCTTGATATTTGGAATGCATGTGATACTCATGGAGCTGCACCTTTTGAGTGGTAAAATTTCAAGGTGAACATCATCCTTCAAGGTCTAGGGTGCAAAAAACAAAGTAAAGGGAAGTAATAAGCTTTAAATGAACATAGTTATCTGACCTGCCCACGTATATATTTTTGTTAAATAAATCAAAGCGGCGCAGTATGCGGCATCGTGTTTATGACAAACACATTGTGGTAAAAAGTCAAGGTCATCCTGTACGGTCTACGTTAAAAAAATACAGATTTAAGGGAAGTAATAAGCTTTAAATTACTTCCCTTGAAAATAATTGTCTGTAACAAATCTCTACTTTTAGTAGCAAATAATTAAAAGCCACTACCGTGACTGTAGATTCACCACTCAAAATGTGCAGCTCCATGAGATACACATGCATGGCAAATATATAAAGTGGCTATGTTCAATATTGAATAATTTTCTCCCTTGTTAAATCTCATATTATATATTTCCTTACCAAGAATTGAAATTCTTTTCACAGTTACTGTACAGATTTATTATTTTGATTATTTATAACCCAAAGGATTGATTTATCAAAGTTTTTTTTTAAATGATATAATTATAATTTCTTTGATGTTAAATACATACCTGTGGACTTATGTCCATAGTTACATGATCAAATCTGGCTATGATCTCTTTTAAACCACAGGCCTTGGTTGTCAGTGATGTCTGACATGGTCATAATTGACTGTGAGACCCTCCCCACCCCCCCCCCTCCCCCCGGTTGGATTGGACAAAATTCAAGGGAAGTAATAACCTTTAAAGGGAGATGATTTCTATACCTGCCAAATGATAAATAGAAATTTTATTTTAATGCGGCGCAGTAGGGGGGGCATTGTGTTTCTGACAAACACATCTCTTGTTGGGTCACTAAAAAAAAATCTGACAAGCTTTGGCAGCCGAGCGTGGCACCCGTTATGTGGTGCTCTTGTTGTTTTTATTGTATTACGCTTCCAGTGCGTGGTAAAGCTGTAATGAAGCATTTCATTACCAACTCACCCCTTCTCCGCCACAGATTTTGCACCCTCTATTTCTAGAGTTGTAACATGAACCATATTTTATTCTTTCAGAGTCTTCTCCTCCTACTTGTATATTCATTCAATTGATGTAATACTAAAAGTAGTTCCATGTACAGCTTCAGTTGCATGGTAAAGTTCAAATAAAATGTTTCAACACTACAGATTTGGTTCCCCTTATTTCTGGAGTGGTTTCCTGCTCATCGGAAAGGATGTGTACATTAATGTGAAGGAGATAAGACATGCCATGCTGGACCAGACACTAGACACTGCTGAAAGCGAAGTGGAGCAAACGTCAGGACACGAGTACCTCAACCCTAAACCAGTGCTAGCCCCACGTAAGATAATGAACCAATGCTAGAACTAAATAATTAGCTTGGCTGTTTTCGGAGAAAACCCGAGGTATTTTCATAGCCAGCTCGTAGTGTCATCCGATGTCCGCCGTCCGCATCGTGCTAAAACCTTAACATTTTGTTAAGGTTTTGAACATTGGCTCTAAAATCAGAGTGCTTCAACCTAAAACTTTGAAACAACTTAATATGTAGCTGCACCTTGATGAGTTATACATGCCACACCCATTTTGGGTCACTAGGTCAAAGGTCAAGGTCACTGTGACTTCTTAAAAAAAAAAAAATCTGACAAGCTTTCATTTATTCAAAACTGTACCCGCACCCGAGCGTGGCACCCGTTATGTGGTGCTCTTGTTTTATGAGACTAATAGTAACTTCCATATCATTGTGTAATACATGTATCTGGTGAGGCTTAGAATTAAAGAACTGAGTTGCTTGTTGAGTTGTTACTGTATTAGTGCCTGATATATTACAAAACGGAAGTCAGAATCCTGTTTTTAATTTTTATCAAACCTCTATGTCCCCATTTATGAAACTCTTTGTGTCTGAAATAAATTACATCTTGGAATTAAATTGATTATTATGTTGAATCTGATTCTATTTTAACAAAAATGTTTAATGTATAGTTGATTCTTATTGAAACCTCTTTGTTATGCTTTTTGTTATCTCATGCACCCTTTTATCAGACAGATATCAATGTTGTTGTATGATAAAATGAACACAGTGTCATATTGGCTTATACTCAAGCTTGAAAATAAGGCAACCTCAAACCAGTGTTATGGCCACATGAAATAATGAACACAGTAAAAATTAATATGGGCTCAAAGGCAACCTCCTTGAAAACATGGACAATCAGATCAGTAGCCAAGTAGTATTACACTGGGGCCAGTATTCAGGGGTTGCATGTTAGATGAAACTCCCCACCCTGCTTCTTCTCATCCCATACCAGCTTACTCATCTTCCACATGAGACTTTAAGATGAGTTTACTTGCTTATTAATGGATTCTTAAAGACTGATCTCAAGTACCTCGCACTTGTTCCCCTATCCCAACCCGCAAGTCTTCAGGAGGGTATGGCATAATTGAAGAATCCTGGTACATTCTATTAAAATGTACTAATCACAAATAATAGACTGTTGTCTTGCAATGTTTAGTGATTTTAAGAAAATAATGTTATTCAGTATTTCATTTATGTTAATAAACTTATACAGTATGTATTTAACATTGTTGACTTAACCCTTTGCATGCTAGGAAATTTGTCGTCTGCTAAAATATCGTCTGCTGAATTTCTAAAATTAGCATTTTCTTCATTTTTTTCAAAGAATACTATCAGAATAGCAAACAGTTTGGATCCTGATGAGACGCCACGTTTTGTGGTGTCTCATCTGGATCCAAACTGTTTGCAAAGGCCTTCAAAATTCGGTTCCCGCACTGAAAGGGTTAAATTGCAAGGGGCATAATGCATCATCAGTTTTATTCAGTCTAACCAGGGATGACACTTTCCCCCTAAACTAGAATTGTGAATAGAAGAAACATTTCTCTTTACAGAAAACACATTATAACCCGAAAGTGTCATCCCTGATAAGCCCGTGCGGGCAGCACAGTCAAATCTGAGACAACACTTTATGCACATGCATTAAGCCCCATTTTCTTAGAGCACGGCTCATTTTAATGTCTTTTGTTACTGTTTTCAGTTAAGAAGAAGCCAGAAAATCTCCGACTCCTCCAGACGCATCTGGGAACGTTGCTTAGGAACAACGCTGGGCATCCTAAATGTCTTCCAGAACTGATTGACCTGGTAATATGCTACATTATGGTCTCCAATTATTATAATATAATATATTACGGGTCACGCTCTGGGAAAACAGGGCTTAATGCATGTCAAGGCTAATATGGTACAAAACTTTATACACATGCATTAAACCCCGTTTTGCCAGAGCGCAGATCAAATGATTGTACAGTATTTTGTTGTAGTTAGACATTGCCTTGAAGTTTTAACATGTATATTTGTGGATTTTTAATTTTGGAAAAAACAACATATGTTGGTCATTTACAGTACTGATGTATTAGTGTTAAAGATGTGGATCATTCAACCTATAAATTAAAAGAAAATCATTGTCTCATAATAAAATAAATGATTTTTGTTGTAGTTGGACAGTTTTGTCCAGAAATGCAATTTTTTAGAAAAAACACACAATTTCATGCCAACTATAATATAAATGCGTTAGCAGTATCTTTTATTTAAGCCTATGATTTCATAAAAAGTGCACATGGCCAATTTTTATATGGGTATAAATATGTCATTGTAGTTGGACAGTTCCTTGAAGCGTCTCCACACGGAGGAGAACAACAGGCAGACGAGCCGTCTCCATGACGACCTGTTGTCGGGGCCAGGGGCTGTCGACCTCCTCAAGTTTCTTGGATTTCACTTCCAGGCAAGAATTAAAAAGATGTGCTGTACAAACATATGACTTTTGTTTATTTTAATTTCTCAAGTACTTTGTTTACAATATCATGTTTCGGCCTTCATCATTAGTATCAATATAACCATACACGTCAGCATCATATACAAATGAAACGTGTTTGGCAGAAAAAATTTATGATACATAATTTATTTATTACAAAGATGGATAAGTTAACAGCTGTTGCACAAGCTTATTATGATATAATTTATATATTTAAAAAATTCCAGGCAAGGGGGACCACTCTAGACAATCCTTATGTGATTTATCCGCACTGGAACAAGGACGAGTTGCTCATTCCCACGTACGATGCGTTGAGATCGTTAGTTGGTATGTGAACAAGTGTGTGAGCCTCGTTCTGCGAAAACTGGGCATTGCATGTCCATAAAGTGGCGTCCCAGATTAGCCTGTGCAGACCTCACAAACTAACCAGGGGTTACACTTTCCACTTCAATTAACTGGTTTGAAGGAAGCCTCTTGTAAACAATACTCCAGTTGAGGAGGAAAGTGTCGTCCTTGATTAGCCTGTGCAGAAAGCACAAACTTATCTGGTATGACACTTTATGCATGTATTTGCAGTAACCCCATATTTGCCAGACTAAGGCTAAATAAGCCCTCTTCTTAATCGCAATCTTTTTTGACAGATTTTTCCACTTATAGATAACTTAAAATCCATGCAAAATCTTTTGGTTGATGCAAAGGTCTTAGTAGTCTAAGATTTTATATCATTTATAAATATCTTGAAATATTTTGGTCAAAATTTATTTTTCAGACTTCAAAATGTTTTTTTTTTAATATGAGACAAATGGGACATATACATGTATAACTTATATTTATTAAAAATTTGATACATGTGTATGTGTGCTTGCTTCAGTAAAAAACACTAACAACTTCCTATAAATTAACCATTGTGTGTTATATCTTCTATTTATCAGAAATAGGGAAGAACCCTGAGCTGGTTCTGGCAGTGTGCAGTGTGTTGCCAATCAGTCAAGACAGCATCTCGCTCATCATTGACCTGGTAAATGAAAGGTTTTATATAGAAAATGGCTTAATTTTTAACATGTCTATAATTGAATTTTTTGCTAATTTTGCAGATTTTTTGCTAAGAAGCAACTTCATTTAAAAAGAATACCATACAAGTGGAAAGTGTTGCAGATTGCACAAGCTAATCTGTGAACAACACTTTTAGCATATGCATTAAGCCCAGTTTTCCCAAAACGTGAGGCTAATTTAGTTTATTTATTTAATTTGGTTGGGAGTGGGGGTAACTAACAAGCCCATTAGGCAATCTTATCCTTAGTAAATCTAAGAAGATGATCTAATGTTTTCAGCTCAGTGTTACGAAGCATGCCCCTGAAATCCAGCTGAAGGTTTCTGACCTGTCTGTGCGACCTCTGTGGACAAATCTGTCCCTGAAAAACCTTCTGCTAGCCGTGGGATTTCACCAGATTGGCATGCTGTTGAACTTCAATAGGACTCCAGAAAACAGGTTTGGATTTTTTCGGCGTAGCTGTTTAACGTCACTTTTGACCTTAGATGACCTTCATCATGATAGATCCGAAATGAATAAACCCGAATTGTTTATAAGCTAATAATACAAAAATCACCGTGAACATTGGTAGTCTGGTTCCCAGACTAAAACATTGGATGCATATCATTTGAACTGAAAATGAAATATAAATATATTGTAAATTACATGTTAAATTCAATAAATTAAAAACTGTCATGATACATAACATCCTCTAAACATTACAACGAAACGTTTCTCCAAGATTCTATTGTTTATATGTGGTAGCGGCCACACTAAACACTACAAAAACAGGCTAGATTGCACTTTACCGGTACGCAGTTGTTTACCACTATCGACAAAGCGGGGGGTTTGGGGCGGAAGCCCGCGATACTAAGGAAATATATAGGTGTTGGAAATATATCTGTTTTGATTTATTTATAATCCATATTTGCGTTTATTAGTGTAAATATGTTTCTTTGTACTTTGTTTCGTTCATTTTTATGCCCCCGGATCGAATGATCAGGGGTATATTGTTTTTGGTTTGTCTGTCTATCTTTCTGTCTGTCATTCTGTCCCAAAACTTTAACCCTACAGTAAAGTTTTGCAATAACTTTTGAAATATTGAACATAGCAACTTGATATTTGGCATGCATGTGTATCTCATGGAGCTGCACATTTTGAGTGGTGAAAGGTCAAGGTCAAGGTCATCCTTCAAGGTAAAAGGTCAAAATTTTAAAACTTTAATATATTAAAGTTTTGCAGTAACTTTTTAAATATTGAACATAGCAACTTGATATTTGGCATGCATGTGTATCTCATGGAGCTGCACATTTTGAGTGGTGAAAGGTCAAAATCAAGGTCATCCTTCAAGACCAAAGGTAAAAAAAAAAATATAGCGGCGCATTAGGGGGCATTGTGTTTCTGACAAACACATCTCTTGTTTATATAAAGTTCAGTTTTTCGGCAAAAATTTCATATCACTATGATGCTTGAGTCTTTTATGTAAACATTCTACCAACATCTGTACACATTATAACACATTATCTTTTATTTCATTCCAACATTATGTTAATAGTTTTTCAGTGGCGAATATGTTTTCTTTTCCTATTGAAACTAATGTATCACTCGTTCAATTATGAAAACCTAGTCATTACAATACTTAATGACAATAAAACATACAATTTCACCTCTTCTTGTTCTTCATTTTCATTTGTTAATACATTAAAATATATTATCTTATTATCACTCACTACCTTCATTAAAATACATTCAATCTCCTTTCACTGGTCGCAAAAATTACAACATCAACGCCGTATATCTTTTTAAAGATATTTCTTATTATTAATGAGATTGAAATATATTTGCTTTCCTTTGGGATGTTGACATTAAATAGGACCCTGGAAAACAGGTTTTGATTATTTTTATTTAACCCTTTCAGTGCTGGAACCGAATTTTGAAGGCCTTTGCAAACAGTTTGGATCCAGATGAGACGCCACAGAACGTGGTGTCTCATCTGGATTGAAACTGTTTCCTGTTCTTATAGTATTCTTTGGAAAAAAATCGAAGAAAATGCTAATTTTAGAATTTCAGCAGACGACATTTTAGCAGACAAAAATTTCCCAGCATGCAAAGGGTTAAATTGATGGGAAAATATTTGTATCTCAAAAGCTTATTTTATTTGGGCAAATGTTTTGCGTTTTCTGTGGTCATCAAATTAAGATTGTAGTAAAAGGATGATTTCTTTATGCACCCTTGGAAAAGGTACATAATGTTTCACTAAATAAATGCATTAATTGTTCAAAATATTTTGTGTTGAAAGGTTGAATTGTATGATATTTGAACCTTAAATTGTTTGAATAATTGAACTGCTTGGCATTTGTTATACCATTGTAAACATGTGCTGTTATAAAAAGAGACCGTGCCTTTTTTAATGGGACTGTTTATTATCATAATAATATTTTATTATCATAAAATAACAGAAATTGATTTGCAATTTGGAGCTGAATGTTATAATATTGTTTTTTTTTAACAAATTAACTTATTCCAAAAACGTCACCTTTTGATTATATATGAGCCTTGCTCTTGAAAAACGGTTCAATGCCTGTGTGTAAAGTGTATTCCAGATGAGCCTGTGCAGTCCACTAATCTGGGATGACACTTTCATCGTTTATGATATTTTTGGTTTTAAGGAATTCTCTTCTTTGGAAAAATCCAGTTAACATGGCTAGTGTCGTCCATGACTAGCCTGTGCGGATTGCACAGGTTAATGAGGGACAAAACTTAACACACATTCATAAAGCCCACTTTTCCTAGAACGTCTCCCATATCTATTTTTTCCTTGACTGGTTTCCAGGCAGCTGATGATGGCCCTGTTCCAGTTGCTATTATCTGTGAGCCAGTCCAAGAGTCAGGTGCTCCTGTATCGATTGGACGTGAATCTGCTGGGGACAAACTCAGATTTAAAGGTTTCTTTGTACACATTTCTTAACGGTAGTAAAGCGCTTGGCTTTGTGAATACCAAGCTCAGATTTAAAGGTAACTTTATACACATTTCATAACGGTAGTAAAGCGCTTGGCTTTGTATATACCAAACTCAGATTTAAAGGTCGCTTTATACGCATTTCTTAACGGTAGTCAAGCGCTTAACTTTGTGAAAATCAAACTCAGATTTTAAGATTGCTTTATACACATTTCTCAATGGTATTCAAGCACTGGATTTTAAATATCAAACTCAGATTTTGGTTGCTTTATACACATTTCTTAAGAGTAGTCGATCTCTTGACTTTGAATACCAAATCATTATGTATTATAATGTATTGGCCGATTTACTCCCGGTAAATGTGTCATCTATAAAATCTCTACCACATTGTCTTGGCATACATATTTTATGTCGTGAGGCAAACTTCTGTTTCCATCTTATATTTTAATTCAAAAATATAAGAGCGTTTTTTTTAACTCGACATACCGAAATACCAGAATACATCTAGAATGACATGAGTTGATGCAGTGTTACACGCCTGTTTTAAGCCTCTGTGTATACCATACTTATGCAATTAAATAATATTTCAAAGAAACTAAACAATAAATGTATTATATGCCATGCAAAAAATGGCAATATATAGCGCACTTTAATAAAAAATGGGCCTCATTCACTATTTATTGCTATGGATGCAATAAAATTGTAATTTTATCTTTTCCCAAAAAGTTATTTTTACTCAATAATTAAGTGTCATGTGTTATTAGCTCATCTATTTTTTGAAAAAAAAATTATGAGCTATTGTCACCACCTTGGCGTCGGCATCGGCGTCTGGTTAAGTTTTGCGTTTAGGTCCACCTTTCTCATAAAGTATCAATGCTATTACATTCAAACTTGGTACACATACTTACTATCATGAGGGGACTGGGCAGGCAAAGTAAGATAACTCTGGCTTGCATTTTGACAGAATTATGTGCCCTGTTTATACTTAGAAAATTGAAAATATTGGTTAAGTTTTGTGTTTAGGTCCATTTTATTCCTTAAGTATCAAAATTAGTGCTTTCATACTTGCAACACTTACTAACTATCATAGGGGGACTGTGAAGGCAAAGTTATGTAACTCTGACTGGCATTTTGACAGAATTATGTGCCCTTTTTATACTTAGAAAATTGTAAATTTGGTTAAGTTTTGTGTTTAGGTCCACTTTTTTCCTAAAGTATCAAAGCTATTGGTAACATATTTCGGTAACAGTCCTCTATGAGCATTAACAAATGTTTCTAAATACAGAAACATGTCTGTACCTCTTTGGGATACAACACTTGAACACACACATGCGTTTACTTTGTTTTGCTACATTTCAGTCGACATCTGACTTCCCAGAGTTAACAAAGCTTCCGTCACTTGCTCCTTTGATTTTGCCTCGGAACCAGGTACATATCTATTTAGTGTCTTAATCATATCTGTTGTTTTTATGCCCCCCAGATCGAATGATCGGGAGTATATTGTTTTTAGCCTGTCTGTCTGTCATTGTATGTGTCTGTCTGTCTGTCTGTCTGTCTGCCTGCCTGCCTGCCTGCCTGCCTGCCTGCCTGCCTGCCTGCCTGCCTGTCTGTCTGTCTGTCTGTCACAAACTTTAACCTTGGTTAAACTATTGCAACAATTTTTGTAATATTGAAGATAGCAACTTGGTATTTGGCATGCATGTGTATCTCATTGATCTGCACATTTTTAGTGGTGAAAGGTCAAGGTCAACGTCATCCTGTAAGGTCAAAGGTAAAAAAAATTAAAGCGGCGCATTACGGTGCATTGTGTTTCTGACAAACACATCTCATGTTTCTTATTAAGTCATCTATTTTTGAAAAAAAAATGAGCTATTGTAATCACCTGAGCGTCGGTGTCCGGTTAAGTTTTGCCTTTAGGTCCACTTTTCTCATAAAGTATCAAAGCTATTGCATTCAAACATGGCACACTTACTAACTATCAAGAGGGGACTGGGGAGGCAGAGTTAGATAACTCTGGCTTGCATTTTGACAGAATGATGTGCCCTTTTTATACTTAGAAAATTGAATATTTGGTTAAGTTTTGTGTTTAGGTCCACTTTATTCCTAAAGTATCAAACCTATTGCTTTCATACTTGCAACACTTACTAACTATCATAAGGGGACTTTGCAGGCAAAGATATGTAACTCTGACAGGCATTTTTATAGAATTATGGTCCTTTTTTACTTAGTAACTTGGAATATTTGGTTAACTTTTGTGTTTAGACCCACTTTACTTCTAAAGTATCAAGGCTATTGCTTTCAAACTTCAAATATTTTCTTACTATCATGAGGGTGCTGTACCTGGCAAGTTGAATTTGACCATGACCTTTGAATGACCTTGACTCTCAAGGTCAAAGTATTAAATATTGCTAAAATTGCCATAACTTCTTTATTTATGATCTGATTTGAGTCATACTTTGACAAAACAACACTTACCTGACATATCACAATAGACTCCACCCAAACCATCCCCCACACCCAACCCCAGAATTCCCCCCCCCCCCCCCCAAACAAAAATCTCTATTTTTTTCTTATTTTTTTCACACCCACCCCTCCCCCTTTTCGATTGAAGTATTGAAGTCCCTTTACCTTTAAATAGAAAAACAGATGAGCGATCTGCGTACGCTAGACAGTGCTCTTTTTAAATATATATGACATTTATGACTTATCAATTATGAATACAGCACCAAACATCCAGATAAGTACTATGAAGCAAATCAATATCACAAATCTTCAAGCTTTATATGTTTTGCAGATGTATAAATCATTCATTTAGATAGTGTTAAATCCTATAATCCTTATTTATTTGTGTATCATTGTCTTTTTTTTCGAAATTAACAAATGTCATGTAAAGTGTAATGATCTTTGGCAAAAACAATTTGTACAATCCAAAATAAATGTGTAGAAATCAAGATAATAAATGTATGCAAAACGAGATAACCAATGTGTAGAAATCAAGATAACTAATGTCTAGAAATCAAGATATCAAATGTGTACAAATCGACATAACAATGTGTAGAAATTAGATATAGAGATAATAAATGTGTACAAATCGAGATAAATGCAATCACCTTCTTTCCAGTTGCACATGAGCACACCTTGGCTGAGCAAGTCTGAATCTCTGATAGAAATGGAAGAAAAAGTGAAACTGGCAAGAACGTAAGTTAAAGTTCTTTATTGTCTACTATATGATTATTGTAGGGTGTCGAATGTTTTTTCTGGTCATACTAAGTTTGTTTGTAATAACGTCCTGATAGTGAATACTGAGTATAATTTAATGAATGTAATATTCTCTCATAATTACTCAGTGTTTTGATACAATTGATATGGCATTTTTGAGGATATTGTATTGGATTATTTAAAAAAAATGACCGATAGCGTATGATTATATTACTAGGCTTTTTATATGTTTGATGCTATGATCAAGGTATCTAAGCATAATGATGTACGGCAGGAATGAACCGTGTTTGTACAATTATTGTGACTTCCCTTTGTTTATATCACAAATTTATAATTAACAAAATACCCAGAACTCACTTTTTTGTATACATCATAGATGTTCACAGGAATATATGTGTGTAGAGACATAAAGAAATGTCTGTTATTGTATACATCATAGATGTGCATAGGAATATATGTGTGTAGAAACATAAGGTAATGTCTGTCATTGCATACATCATAGATGTGCATAGGAATATATGTGTGTAGAAACATAAGGTTATGTCTGTCATTGCATACATCATAGATGTGCATAGCAATATATGTGTGTAGAAACATAAGGTTATGTCTGTCATTGCATACATCATAGATGTGCATAGGAATATATGTGTGTAGAAACATAAGGTAATGTCTGTCATTGCATACATCATAGATGTGCATAGGAATATATATGTGTAGAAACATCAAGTAATGTCTCTAATTGCATACATCATAGATGTGCATAGGAATATATGTGTGTAGAAAAACATCAAGTAATGCCTGTTATTGTATACATCATAGATGTGCATATGATTATATGTGTGTAGAAACATCAGGTAATGTCTGTCATTGCATACATCATAGATGTGCATAGGAATATATGTGTGTAGAAACATAAGGTAATGTCTGTCATTGTATACATCATAGATGTACATAGCAATATATGTGTGTAGAAACATCAGGTATTGTCTGTCATTGTATACATCATAGATGTGCAATATATGTGTGTAGAAACATCAGGTATTGTCTGTCATTGTATACATCATAGATGTGCATAGGAATATATGTGTGTAGAAACATCAGGTAATCTCTGTCATTGCATACATCATAGCTGTGCATAGGAATTTTTGTGTGTAGAAACATAAGGTTATGTCTGTCATTGCATACATCATAGCTGTGCATAGGAATATATGTGTGTAGAAACATCAGGTAATGTCCATCATTGCATACATCATAGATGTGCATAGCAATATATGTGTGTAGAAACATCAGGTCATGTCTGTCATTGAATACTACATAGCGGTACATAGCAAAATATGTATATAGAAACATCAGGTAATCTCTGTCATTGCATACATCATAGCAGTACATAGGAATATATTGGTGTAGAAACATCAGGTAATGTTTGTCATTGCATGCCTTGTAGCTGTACATACGAATATATGTGTGAAGAAACATCAGGTAATGTCTGTCATTGCATACATCATAGATGTGCATAGCAATATATGTGTGTAGAAACATCAGGTAATGTCTGTCATTGAATACTACATGGCTGTGCATAAGTATATTCGTAGGATGTAATTAAATTGCAGACGGTCCGACCTGGATGAGAATTTCAAGGAATCCTTGGAACGCGCCAAAACGTGGCACCAGATCACCATTACCGCTCAGGTATGTTACAAAGAATACATTAAAGCATATTATAAACAAAACTTTATTGAAACATCATAATTATTTGTCATCACCGTGGATTGTAGAAGTACTGTAAAAGACCGTTACAAACTTAGTGCGTTCCTGAGTTATCTGCCCTTGAAATAGCAGATAAAGCGATGCGGGGTATAAGTCACGTTTGGGCCGTCCCCTGTGAAAAAGGGTTAATGTATGTGCGTAAAGTGTCGTCCCAGATTAGTTTGTGCAGTCCGAACAGCCTAATCAGAGACGACAATTTCCGATTTGTAATATTTTTTTGTTTGAAGAAAGTCTCTTCTTTGCTAAAATGCAGCTTTGGCGGTAAGTGGTGTCCCTGGTCAGCCTGTGCAGACTGCACAAGCTAATCTAGGACGCCACTTTACGCAAATGCATAAACACCCCTTTTCACAGAGCACGACCCATTTGTTTTATACATCATTTTAACTCTTTCCAGTAAGTTTCAAGTGATACATTGATGATGTTAAATTGTACGTTTTTGCTTCAATAGACACACGACTCTCGAAAGGTAAGTTGAGTCTGAACTGCATTGAAGTGTTCGAGTGCAATCTTGGAAGTTCCATCACGTGTTGATTTGCGCATTCACTGTCCGGTGTTGTCCTATAGTTTGCACTATGCGGAAAGCCTTTTCTTTTTCTGTGACACAATGAAATAAATCAGTGCTCCAGCTAGGCCTAAATTGAAGAGCGCCCCGCCCTGCCCTTCCGAACCTCCGCCCTGCCCTTCCTAGGGCCCCCACTGCCCTTAAAAAAAAATTTTTTTTTACCTATGATAATTAATAAATCTCTTATTACATTGTATTTAATTTATTCTCTTTATTGTATACATTATATTTGAATTGTTTAATAATGGTTTAACAATAATGGGAACAATATATTCTAACAAGTATTAAATTAACATGCAACAGGAAGCATTCCTTAAATGACCGCGCGTTCGAAAATGCCCTTTTGACAAAATACTGCGCGTCGAAAAAAGAAACAAAAAAAGCCCCCCCCCCCCCTGCCCTTTTCAAATCCTAGCTGGAGCACTGAAATATTGGTTGAAAGTAATCATTTGAAATCTGTTCACACATTTTTAATCGCAAATCGCAATCGGAAATAATTTTTTTTTATTATACAAATAAATCAATTAAAACATTCATGCTAATATTAAAATTTATATATTTTTTGTATTTGTTAGCTAATAATAATAATAATTATTATTATATATGTTCTTCCACAATATTATACTATACTATAATATTACACCTCAGCGATATTGGTCCTTCTATATCTATATGACCGGTTTCAGTCTGTAAAATGCGATAGAGGAACCTATTAGGAAATGGACCGGTAACTATTTTTTTGTGTATGGACCGTTCGGGGTTACACACCACTAAATTTGCACTGTTTTACTGTAAAATGACGTCATTTTTTTAACGAAATGACGCCATTATTCCTGCGAAATTCTTCAGTTTATCTCTTTTAAACCATAAACAATCGTACAACACTGTACAATGGTAAAGGGGAAACTCTTCGGTGTAATATTAGACATAGTAAACTCCACTTCGGTCCCAATGGCATTATAGTGACCAGCCAGGCAGCCACAAACTGTATATGTACCTCAGCCTACGGCTTCGGTCCATATACAGTTTGTGGCTGCCTGGCTGGTCACTATAATGGCATAGGGACCTCAGTGGAGTTAACTATTTCTTAATGAATATTTAATTCACCAAATATTCAACTGAACGGTTTTGTCATATTTCAATTGAATTATATACACTTTGCTGTTCCATAAAAAAACTTGTGTTGATGACAGTAAAAACATTTAAGTATTTATAGTATTTATACATGGTATTACTGTGCTTTTAATTCCGAATTGAACTATTAATTTTGTATGCGATGTAACCTTTCAAACGATAGGTATGCTTATCAAACGTGACGTTGAAGTTGGATTGTTCTTTATGTCATCACTTAAATCACCAATGGACAGTTTTTCATAAAGCGCCTCATGTACTCAGTTTGTCTGTTTATTAGTATAAACGCAATGAAACATCAATAGTTTTCCATTGAAAGCCATTGCTGATATTTTCGAAGCTCCTTCGGGAGACTTTAAGTTGGTTTTAAATGTAATTTACTAATAAATTGTTCATAAGATATATAATGTTTTCCGCTTAAAAAGGGTCTAATGTAAATCATTGAATGCATATTTACTTGTTGAAAACATATTTATGTAAAAATACCTTTATCTTTAACACGCCGGATACTTCATTTTGTGAATATTGGAAATTTCCTTTAGCTTTACGTAAGGATCTCAATGTGTCTTGATAAATATTTAAAGAGCTGATTACTTGAATTTTTTAGGCGAATGAGTCATTGAACGCTTACGGACGTCCGCAGACGTCGCCTCCGAAGGTGAAGGTGTTACCAGGATCAACGGCATCCACCGAACGTATCCCCGTTGACCTAAAAGTTACCTTGAAGAATCCGGAAGTGGACCAGCGGCGCGACTACGCGCACTATATATACAAGGAACGAGTACAGAACATCGAAAAACGGCATAAAAACGAAGTGATGAAGCTCTACCTGCCGTACGTCAACAGCGTTTAGTCTTAGAAAGACATCAGCTTAGCCTGTGATTTTGCATGGAATATTGCTGATTATTTTTGACTGTTTTTTTTTGGAGATTTTGATAATCATATGTGTGTTAGAATGTGATGTTAACTATTTACTGTTTAATTCTATTATATATTGTTGAATTTGCACAAATACTTACATGACTTTGTTTATGTATTTTTTCGATTTGAGTGTTTTTAATACAGATCGGATACTTAAGAAAACAGTTGTCTAAACTTTTTTTTTATGGAATTAGAGACACGTTACCGCATTAACTCTTGCATTTTTGACCAATTTAAAACTGTGATATACTGTCGTATCTTAAGCATTTTATTTAGCAATATACAGTTTAGTATCACAATAGACTAAGTTCGTTTTCATTTTTCGTTGTTTTAAAGAACATCGTGTTCAGACAACTATGAAGAGGGTGTCAAGGTTCTGTCGTCAGTCTTGTTCTGTACCAGAAGTCCCTGCTCAGTGCCTAGACACAATACGATACAAGCAGAGCAGACACAATGCGATACAAGCAGAGCAAAACAAATATTCAAGTAGGAATACAGACAATAAAAATCAAACAACCGGATGACGACGTGCGCATTGATATAAATTCGGTAATTTCTTTGAAAAAAAGTAACGTCGTTCATCGGGCGTTTTAATAAGTTAAAACGTGATCCGATAATAAGGTTTGTGTTGATGGCTTTGTTCAGGTTGTGTGGTAACAAGGGCCATGATGACTTGTAAAGCAATTATTTTTCAAGGTTCCAAAGAATCTTCAGTCGCTACATATATAACATAAATTATGTGCGCTTATTGGAGAGCATTCATATGACATTTCACTCAAATCCTTGCACAAATTGTTATCATTCACTACCCGGCATCAACAATTTATTTAAACAACTCTAAAACGGCTTGGTGTACCTATTTCATTTTTAAATTAAACTTTAATTTGGTGGTAATGAGCATGGTATGATCCTTTACAGAATGAACTATATTTAAGCCGGGCTTAAATTTATATTGAGAGAAAAACAACTACACAAGCTTAGACAAATTTAGCTGTCTGTTTAGTCGACTTTATTAAGTACAGATGTATATAACATATTTACCTTAGGATAACCAAGTTAAATGATGCCATAATATCACCTTGAGTTAAAGTCTTATGAATTGATAAGTGAATTTGTTAATATTAGATAAAACATGTGGGTGTTGAAAGTACGAACCGTTGTTACCTTTGATTGCACAGAAGTCTCCATGGTTGTAACCGTCATCACCACAACATATCGTACATTCACTTCGTTCGTTCGCGCACTCGTTATAATTCGTCCGGTTGAAGCAGAAATCAAGTTCTCGAAAGGCTAACTTAACCAGCGTCTTGCACAACTAGAAATGCACATGTACACGCGTTCACAACGCATACTATTGACTACAACGTGACTGTGCACGTCAAACACATTTTGTGTAGTATATCCATGTGAAATGTGTACCGCGCTGTCACATTTCAGCATATTGCAATGTTCGTGAGTCAAGCAAGTTAATTAGGTAGGAGAGTTGGGATAAACACCAGTTTCCTACAAAATGCAGCATAAGGCGCGCAAGAATCTTAAAATAAACTTCGAAATATAAACACACGTTATTGAGCATTGCCTTCAAAACACTGGCCTCGCAAAGGGAAAAAATGTGCGATTCTTCGCCTTAGTTCAGAGATGAATTAAGGAGGCTTAAAAACTTCATATATGGAAAATAAGCTCTCTGAGCTATATTTCGGCAAAAACATAATCCAAAACAGTGAACACAGTTTAGAGGTAGGTCTTCTATTTAGGACTTGCATCCCATTCTACTCGAAAAAATCGACAACCAATGTTTCACTCATTTTAGAACAGACATTTTATTAACTATTTTAAAGGACACACATATATTGGATAATGTTTTTTTTATTGTCTGATCACCTGAATTGCACGGCAACCTCCTTTGTAAATGGTCGTGGCCGTATCCGTGACAATCTGATCCATGTAACACTTCTGTGAACGCGAAAAACACTTAACACATGTTGACACAGACTCCTTCATTTTATTCTGCGTTTCCAATGCTTACACGTCTATGAGCCGCAGTCTGTGAAAAGGGGGTGTAATGCATGAGCTTAAAATGTCGTCCCAGATAAGCCTGTGCAGTCCGCACAGGTTAATTAGGGACGGCACTTTCCGCCTAAACTAGATTTTTGTTACGAAGAGACTTTCTTGAAGCGAAAAAATCATACAAATGGAAAGTGACATATCATAGAACGACAATTAGACCAATGGAAAGTGACATATCATAGAACGACAATTAGACCATTATGGCGTCTTCTTGTTTTCGCCGAAATATATACAGAGTAAGTATTCAAATTGATACTATTTAAATCCGACGATAAGTATGCTTTATTTACATATAGTCCAGCATTACTTAGTCCAATTTGGCGTAACCAGACCTATCGTTATTATTTAATTTCAGAAAGTCAAGAGTGTAGGTTGCTTTAGTTTCTATCAATATACAAACAATGTTGAAGAAAAGACCACATACGTGATATAATCCACTATTATGTTCCAGTTATTCGTTTATAGATTTACAACTACAACATCAAAACTAGCACAAATTGAAATGCATGGAGCACTTTAGTGTCGATTATGATTAACCACAAAACACAATACTCGCCCACAGTGCAACTGCCATGCACATAACAACAGTCGTATCTTAAATGAAAATCAGCAGTCCTAAGGAAAAAAAATTTGAAATAAAAAATATTTATTTTATTTATCAAGGGTGCGTTTACAGGGATAAACTGTGTTTAAGTGCGGTTAGTTGTAACAGCTCCATAAAACAGGATTGGGGTCCACGACAATGAACCTACAAGTATTTAGAGAACGCCATAAAACGTATTAAGAACTTAAAAACTTCAAAACATTCAACCATCACGCCGGGGTCCTGCTATCATCGCTGCGTACATTCCGTCCGCGTCCCCTTTTTTAATGCGTTTATCCTGCGATCCCTCTGCGTCCAGGCGGTGACTGCCTCACAGTGTCTACACTACGTTCTCGGCATGACTTACTAAGACCTTGGTTATTGCACTATGACTTAACAACGTTTGCAGGAATAAACTATTTATTATAGGTACATTATCCTCAGGAAAATAAAATATCTCGACTATGATTATATTTTACTATAGACGTGCTAAAATAGTGCTTAATAGATTTTTTTTATATGAACAGATGCTTTTCCTTTAATCATTTTTTCCGAAGTCTACGGTCTTGAAACAAAAAAAAAACGAGGGAAACCCACAAACCCTAGAGCAAAAGTGGCGAATTTCAGACACATATAAATATAAAGTGGCTTACCGGGTGAAATTGTAAGCCCTTTTCTAGCGATAAACCTGAAAAGGACGCTAGTTTGTCAATACGTTAACAATTTGCATAACTTAAACATTGCCATCCTCTGTATAGGAATGCCGCCTCCACCTTTCCAGTTTATGCAAAACATACATACTTTTAATGTGTCCATAGATTTAGCAAACTTCAGTGCATGTCTTAACATATATAAAACATACACATGTACACATATCTTCATTTATGGATATAGCCTCTACTGGGTAACATAAAGCAAGCAACAGTTAACTCGCAAGAATTTTAATGAACAAAAACGTCTTCAAGTTAAGTTGACTAGCACAGATACAGTCACAATCTGTTAGGTAGCTCTCAGCCATTATCAGATGTTATTAAACAGGCCGAATACGCGTCAGACAATCTGGTTCGTGAGATGTGTTATGGAAACAGGTCCGATAAGGAACCATCGACATGCATGTAAAACATAATGATGTTATCATGGAACTCGAGAAGTTACACCTTGCAAAGATTTTTCATTAACACATACGTGCATGTTTTGAAAGCAACGCTTCAAACAATGTTACACCTACATCGGAGCGAATGTTTACTGATATAAAGGATACAAATTGTTGTTTTTATTCAAATTCGAAAATACTAATGAAATAAAATATGTCTGATATTTTACAATAAGTATGACACACCGTGTCAGTTGTCCGAATGAAATGTCGCAAGTCCACAGTTTCATGAGAAAGTTATGAGCAATATGAGTTGTATTATTTTAAATTGAAAATTAAATTTTATTTAAATCTACATTATTAATGTTATTCTTTTATTATTAAATATAAAACGGTATTTGCAAATGAGTAATGGTAAAGGGTGACCACAAGCAGATCCTTTATCGTTTTTAAAAGTCATGTTACACATAGTAAGAGATAAAGTGCAAGATTACACTCAAAGAAGTTCAAATACCGACAAATTGCTGGTCATTAAAATATATAACATAGTTTAAGCGTTCCTTACAAGTTAGACCGTCATGATACAAAATGCCATTCACCTTTTTACTCAAACATATAGTGTTTTTATTGACATTCCAAACGATATAAAGCATTGCTGTAGTAAGTCGGAATGTACCATAAGCAAACAGCTTTTCAAATGATAAAGCTTAAACGATACACCGTGACCTTAACATGGCGGACTTTAAATGTGTACATCAGGTCATATCTTTTTCGCCCAAGTTCATTTTTCTATTAAATTTGTGGCGAACAGCTCTGAGAACAATATAATGATGACCATGATGAGATGTATGTTAATAACTAATATTGTATTTGCCAATACATTGGGTAAGTCGATGTTATTTCGTTTTAGCGCATTACTGTGTTCACCATGGGACTCGACATACTGCTCTTCCTAATGCTTAAACTTTTTAAAAACATTTCTTTCAATTAAACATATATTCCGATTGTCTGTTGGACATATATGTTATTCACAGAAAGTAAAAATATCTATACATTGTTAAGCTGTATACAAAACTTGAAAGACGAAACAATGAAAGATGATGCAGTGAACACACCAAATTGAATTTTTTTTACAAACTTAAGTAAATTGAAAACTTACTTGTTTCTTTTTATTGTAACTGCACACTATTATCAATTAAAATATACAAATCGATTTTATATGTTACGTCGAAAATACTTCACTAGCACGGCCTTCAGAAGTATTCTGCAGCAGTACAGAACATGTTTGGCTAATTTAAACACCAATTTAGGTCGCCGTGGTGTGATGGATATGGTGTCCGCCTAGCGACCGGGAGGTCACGGGTTCGATCCCCACCGTGGGAGCGTTCTTTAGATCCCCCCAAAGATACCAAGTTCTGGTTATAGGCCCAGGAAACGGACTCGAGAGAGTTTATATAAGCCCTCCGCTTTCGATGCAATCGAGCTAAAATAAATAGGTTTAAACTAAACGTTACCGCTTTGTCCGCCCATCCTTCTGATACTGATTTGTTATTATGTCGTCGCGTTTGTCCATGAAAGATCTAGCCGAATATGCCAGTGCAAATTTATCAAAGGAATAAGCATCGCGAGGTCATTTAACAATAACTAAGCTTTATTTTAAGGCTTCCCAAGCAAACGATCAGCTTTATAACCTTTGTGTCGAAAATTGTAATAAATGCGACAGCACAGGCTGTGAATATACTAGTTGGTCGGTCAAATAACTATATTGTGTTTAAGAGCTAAAATTGTAAAAAAAAGAACAAACTCCGAGTACAATATCACAGCGACATTGGAAAGGAGCGATACAATATACCGCTGTACATAGAGTATTGATTTGTTTGGTTCATTTCAGTCTCTCTGGCGTATGTCCAGGTCCGACTAGTTGGCAGTAGCTTTGGTAACCAAGGTCGCGTGGAAGTTCTGTATGGCGCCTCGTGGGGCACAGTCTGTGACGATTTGTGGGATCATGCTGATGCAATGGTCGTATGCAGACAGCTTGGGTTGCCATAGTAAAGTTTAATTCGTTTTTTTGAGGGACCTTTGCGATGATTACTTTTTGTTATCATTATGCATTTATTATGTTTCGTAGTCACGTGAGCAAGCAGAGCATCTTATGCATGTATTCAATTACACACAACCGTAAAAACATACATTAAGATATGCGAACTGTAAATGTGTACAAATCCGTCAGTTTTAATCTTGTGTGCGATATTGAGTGTTTATGGAACGGAGGTTTTAATCAAGAGCTATATTAAAGTACTCAAAATCAATGAACTGGAATCAAACAAAACAGAAAATAAATAGTAAAAACAAAACAAATGTTAAACAGTAAGTTTTTAAGTATAGCGTATATTATTTTGCTTTGTAAATGGTTATTTTGAACAGTTATTTCACGAGGCTTAAAACGTCTTACCACGAGCCTTGGCTAGTTAAACTTTTTTGTACTAAGATACGAAAGGGGCCTTTTCACAGATTTTGGCATGTTTTGAAGTTTGTCATTAAATGCTTTATATTGATAAATGTAAACATTGGATATTAAAAGATCCAGTAAAAAATCCAGAATAAAATTTAAAATAGAAAAAAGGTAACCCTCATTAAGGCTCGAACCACTGACCCCTGGAGTCCTGGAGTAAAAAGTCTACCACTTAGACCACTCGGCAATCCTTCCGGATAAAATGTCAGTTGTATTTTATACTTTATATAAGCAATCCTCGTAGTTTCACAAAATATAACGACAGCAACAGAACTCTCAAAATTATTAATTCGTTTCGCGTTGCAACGCTTTGTAATTTTCAAAGATGCATATAATGGCTATTTCAGAGCATGGTAAATGTTCAGTATTACTGTTTTCTCACAAATATCATAACTAAAACGAAAATTTGCGAATCTAAAACAACTTTTTTTAATTTTGTAAATTTACCCAAACGTGAAAAGGCTCCTTGAAACGTGTGTGGCTATATGAAAATTGCCTAGAAAATATAGTTTCCACTTTGCATTGGACAAATAACTTAATATACTTTTAACATGGCGGCTATTTAGTTAATTCTAGAGTTTAATATCGTCTCACCATGATGAAGTTCAATAATATTTGAGTAATGATGAACGATTATCCTAATGTGTATGGTTGTGTATCTAACGATTTGTTATTTTACAGTCAAGGCGCCATTGCGGTGGATTCGGCGAAATTCGGACAAGGGAACGGTCTGATTCTTTTAGACGACCTTGCATGCACTGGTACCGAGGGCAGCATAGATCAGTGTGGTAGTAGAGGCTGGGGCAGTCATAACTGTCAGCATGGAGAAGACGCAGGGGTGATTTGCCAATCAGGTACATGGGTCAATCATCATTATTAAGGATAACCAGTATCGGAAGAGAAATATTATTTAATGATTTTCTATGATCTATTGTTATTGTCAACTTCTTAGGACAAGTGACAAATTATCTTTTCAATGCAGGACAATATATACTCTACAATTAATCATAAAATGAGTTAAGTCTGGGTCACCGCCTTGGAACAGTCTATGCAAAACATTTAGGGTTAAAACCGGTTGAGAGGAATTTCAAACCTCGTACTTAGCCCAAACCTGATAAGAAAATGCACACATGTTAATGAACATTAACTTATCAACTTTCTTTTTATTCTCCGAAGAGCAATAACGAAGAAGATTAACTCGTTTTATAGAAATTGTATTACTTAATTGTTTACTATTCACTAGATTTACATTCTCTGCAGCACGATGACATGTAATAAATACAAATATCAGCGGTATTATTTGTTAACAAAATTTTAGAACCCAGCATCATTAATGTCCGAATTGCACACATTCGTAACGCATATAAGATAGATACCACAATTCTATGTGTTCACTGGCCGATAACAAAGACAGGATGCAAACGCACAATATAAGATATCGAAAGCGATATGAAAACAATTGTTGGTTTGATCACACGTTTCGCAAACCGAGTGCATTGTGTGCGCCTATAAGACTTTCACAACAATTGGCTAGATATTTTTTACTCAATATTGTAATTTTTGCTGTTTCATATTGTAACGAAAAGCATGTAAAACAGGCAGTGTAACATGTTTTCTAATAAAAGAATTTGCCCTTTGTAATAACCCATTTATGCCTAGCGTCTAGAAAAAAGGCCTTGGCAAACAGCGTAGACCCAGATGAGACGCCGCATCAGGGTCTGCACTGCTTGCTTAAATGAATTTCTGTAAGAAATATTCTAAATATCGAAATAAATATACAAGACATCCCTCATTTTGGAAATAAATTGATCCAATTTAGAAGGATGGCAGAATCCACTAGGCATTAATAGGCTAATTTAAAAGTATACTTTTAATATCAATACTAGTATGTACACAATCCTTTAATACTAGTTTATGCCCGATCGAAAATGTATTTGTACATTAAACGGTATCCAGATATCAAATGTTCTGTTTAATTAAGCAAGCGTTAGCTCACCGATTCGACTGGTAGGCAGTAACGCAAGTAACGAAGGTCGAGTGGAAATACTCTACAACAACCAATGGGGAACCATCTGCAACAGCGGATTCGATAATCACGAAGCGTCTGTGATGTGTGGCATGCTAGGATTTAGCAGGTATATAGGACATTTATAGTAAAGCCCAACTAAACTAAATTAGTCTAAATAAAAATAATTTATTTATATAAAAATAATTCAAAACAAACTTGTTTTGTTGTTATTTATATTCACTCAAACATTAGATTAAATGTGCAACATCACGGTGGCAACAATGTATACAGAATAGCAAGTAAGTGGTAAGAGTGGTCACGTAAATGGTGTATGATAGCACACTGAGAAATGTTCAATAAAAATACATCCAGAGAATAATAGCTTCAAATAAATATCTTTTTTAAGCGCAACCTATCCAACACAAATCTATTTGTCATAACGCTTTGAATTACATAATTATATTATATTTTATATTCAGCATGAAATACAGAAAACAAATACCAACCATGAACTGTTTTATAAATTATTTAAAACTGAAGATTCAAATTGAAAAAGAAATTGCCCTAAACAAAGATAAACTTCATATATTTGAACAAAAGTGGAAACACTTTAAACTTTCATAAACAAGTTCAGTATGCTTTCTACTTACTTTATGCAACTCATCCTTACTCATACTTATTCTGTTGTTTTTCTTTCTTAAAAATACACCTATCACAAACAACCATAGAAAACAATGCATATTAACCTTTTTTAATCAAAAGGAAACCACAAGGTCAAAAAAGTATATATTAGCATATCTTGTATATCATGTTTGAACATTATTGCTGCTACATGGTATCACTTTGTTTTATGATCATATACATGTATACATTGTATGTGTTATAATGCATAAAACAATAAAAAATAAATGATTCAAAAGCATTATCATATAAGGGTGCAAATTATTATGACTTTCAGGAACGGAGCTGTAGACAGGACAAATACCGCATACGGTCAAGGCACGAACCAAATATGGCTCGGAGAACTCACGTGTAATGGAAATGAAACTGATGTAGCTCTCTGTGGACACAGAGGGTGGGGAAATACGAACTGCCAACATGCACAGGACGCAGCTGTATTATGTCCATGTAGGTTTTCTTTAGTGTTTGCTTTAAAAATTTATTCGGCCTATTTAATAAATATATTTGTGCAGTTTTCGTATACCCAAACTAAATGATCTTTTTATATCCCACAAACCAAGTTTAGGGGGGTATATAGGAGTGAACTTGTCTGTCGGTCGGTCCGTATTAAGTGTCCGGTCTCTAATTCAAGATGTGTTCATCCGATCTTCACCAAACTTGGTCAGATGTTGTATTTAGATGATGTCTAGGTCAAGTTCGAGTATGGGTCATACCGGGTCAAAAACTATGTCATGGGGTCACCTAGTACGTTTAAATCATTGAGCATGGTGTCCGCTCTCTAATTCAAGTAGTTTTCATCCGATCTTCACCACACTTGGTCAAAAGTTGTATCTAGATGTTGTGTAGATCAAATTCGAATATGGGCCATGCCGGGTCAACAGCTAGGTCACGGAGTCACTTAGTGCGTTTTAAACATTGAGCATGATGTCCGCTGTTAATTGTTAAGACAACATGCAAAATATTCTGTGTCAATGCGGCATGTGGGGGGTATTCGTCACGTGACAAAGCTCTAGTTTGTTTAATAGTATGCGTTCTCATACGTGAATCATCATAGGGTGGTCATGTTACATTTAATATTGTCATTATGTATACTGGCAGATCGACAATGCAGTGTAAACAACGGACTCTGTGCCCACAACTGTGTCAATGAGGATGGTTTTGGTGGTAAATGCACGTGTCACCAAGGATATCGCCTGGACTCTAACTTATACACTTGTTCAGGTAAACAGTTTTTTTTTCCCAAGAAGTTAACAGAAAAATAACAGAACAATCACAATTTGTCCAATTAACACTTTCGTTCTTTGTAAAATATGTGCAATTAGTGAATATAATATTTGTGTATCTGATTTTATGTGTGTTTTTGATAGATACCAATTGAAATAAACTATTGTTCAAATATGAATGATAAGGCATAGACTTAATTCAAGAGCACTCTGTAGAAATACTTTTACCTCAACTTGCATACTTTTTAACATATACAGATTTATATTTGATAATAAGCATGTTTGTAACTTTTTATGAAATTTCTTCACCTCTCTTTTATATGTGTCGCCCATTGAAGTGTATTACTACAGCAGTGAGATAATTGTTAACTTGCTTGTTTAGGTGGGCTTTCGCGGTTTTCAACGGTATTTCATTAATCTAACTACAGCAGTAATATACTTGTTATTTTAGCAGTGAGTGATTCTTTTTGCTATAACAGTTAGACACTTGTTACTATAGCAGTGAAATACTTTTTACTTTAACTGTGAGATAGTTGATACTACAACAGTGAGATATTTGTCACTATAGCAGTGGGATACGTGTTACTATAGCAGTGTAATACTTGTGACTATAGCAGTGGGATACGTGTTACGATAGCAGTGTAATACTTGTGACTATAGCAGTGAGATACGTGATTCTATAGCAGTGAGATTCTTGTTACCAAAGCAGTGTGATACTTGTTACAACAGCAGTGAGATACTTGTTACTATAGCAGTGAGATACTTATTACTGTAACATGGAATACTTGTTGCTATAATAGAGAGATGCTTGTTACTATAGCAGTGATATACGTGTTACTGTAGCAGTAAGGTACTTGTTATAATAACAGTGAGAAACTTATTACTATAACAGTGAGATACTTGTTACTGTAGCAATGAGATACTTGTTACTATAGCAGTGAGTTATTTGTTACCATAGCAGTGAGTTACTTGTTACTATACCAGATAGATACCTGTTACTATTGCAGTTAGATACTTGTAACAATAGCAATAAGATACTTGTTGCTATGCTAGAGAGAAGCTTATAACTATGGCAATAAGAGACTTGTTACTAAAGCAGTGAGTTACGTGTTAGTATAGCACTGAGATACGTTTTTCTATGTAAATAAGATACTTGTTACTATAGCAGTGAAATACTTGTTACTATACCATAAAGATAATTTCTCATATAGCAGTGATATACGTGTTACTATAGCAGTGAGATGCTTGTTACTATAGCAGTGAGATACTTGTGTCCATAGTAGAGAGATACGTGTTACTATAGCAGTGAGATACTTGTTTCTATAACATAGAGATGCTTGTTATTACAGCAGGCAGATACTTTCTACGGCAGTGAGATACGTGTTACTATATCAGTGATATACTTGTTAATTTAGCAGTCATACACTTGTTACTATAGCACTGAGGTACGTGTTACTATAGCAGTGAGATACTTGCTACTATAGCAGTGAGATACATGTAACTATAACAGTAATATACCTGCTACTATAAAGTGAGATACTTGTTACTAAAGCAGTGAGATACTTGTTACTATAGCAGTTATATACCTGCTACTATAGAGTGAGATACTTGTTACTATAGCAGTGAGATACTTGTTACTATAGCAGTGAGATACTTGTTACTAAAGCAATCAGATGCTCGCTACTATAGCAGTGAGATAATTGTTACTATACAAGTGAGATACCTGTTATTATTGCAGTGAGATATTTGATACTTTAGCAAAGCGATACTTGTTACTATAGCAGTGAGATACCTGTGACTATAGCAACAACTATAGATACTTGTTGCTATAAAAGAGAGATACTTGTTGTTATAACAGAGAGATACTTGTTGCTATAAAAGAGAGATATATGGTGCTATAATAGTGAGAAATGTATTGCTATACTAGAGAGGTACTTGTTTCTATATTAGTAAAATACTTGTTTCTATAACAGTGCAACACGTGTTGTTAAAAAAGAGAGGTTGATATGAAAGTGTGATACTTGTTGCTATAACAGTGAGATACGTGTTGCTATAATAGAGAGATACGTTTACTATAATAGCGAGACTTTTGTTGATATAATAAAGAGATACTTGTTCCTATAACAGTGAGATAATACGTAAAATTATGTTATAAATAAATGAAAAACATGTTTTTAAATATTTCAGAAATTGACAAATGCGCCGATGGCAGGTCTGGCTGTGAACACAATTGTACCAACTCCAACGGGTCCTATGTGTGTTCATGTATGCCTGGATTTTCATTGGAGACGGATAAACACAGTTGTAATGGTAAACTCTCATATAACGCCAATGTGTTTGTCTCAAAGCATGATTTGGTCAAAAACATGTTTTGTGGCGGTCGTTATAGGTAATTTTGAGAGCACTCAGAGAGCAAACAAGAGCTGTCGCCGTTAAAATACAGCAAACATGGCTAACATGTTCGCAATGTAATTGCGTTATGTCGAAATACATTCATTTAAAGGGGGTGAAACTATGCAAGCAAATAAATTTAGAATGTTTTTCAAAAGATAAAAGAGCTAGCTATCCAAAGTTAATTTATACATATACACTTAAGGAATTGAGAATTTTGTTTTTAGACACGCTTCAAAAAATATGTGATTGTTTGCATACTATGAAAATCCGTCTGTATTTTTATTCAAGCATGTCACCAATACGTTTTGTGATTACATTATAATTATATTGTACGATACTGCGCTTATGTTTGAAAATTTTCTTTGGTTATAAAACCAGATCAAAACCGATCTTTGTTTTGTAAATTGAGGAAAGTATGATATAATTTCATACCCGAGCAATACCCCCGGACATTATCCCATCCGGACACAATCGATTCTAGCTCAGGCGCTGATAGACATTGACCGAACCAACACAATTTATGAGACATGGAACTGCAGATCCGCCAGCCTTGTCGGACATAACCACGCGTTGCTATTGACTCCTGTTGAGGAGCTTCGAAAGCATAGACGAAACGACGAAACATAGGCAACAACAGCTTTCATTTAGAATGGCGGAGAACAGCCTCCGCTTTAGCGAGCATTACACTCGACGCAACAGCTGTGGTCGACATTTAAGTCGCTCGGCACTTCTCGTCCCATTAACCCTTTGCATGCTGGGAAATTTGTCGTCTGCTAAAATGTCGTCTGCGGAATTTCTAAGATTAGCATTTACTTCTTTTTTTTTCAAAGAATACTATCAGAATAGCAAACAGTTTGGATCCAAACTGTTTGCAAAGGCCTTTAAAATTCGGTTCCAGCAATGAAAGGGTTAAAAACAATGTGCAGGATCAACAGGGTTCACAGATGATTACACACGGGCTGGATAGAATGAAAACACACCGTGTATAACTTTATTTTTGCAAATATCTCAAGTTATTGAAATATGTTTGAAAAATTTTAAGTGCATAAAAGACAGTTTTTCTTGCAGTTTGTGCCAATATCTTAAGATTTAAGAATACGTCTAAAATCGATGCAAAATTGTGCGTTGTGTGCAGTATAACCATGTAAATGAATTTTGTAGACATCAACATTTTGACCAAGAGCACAGGCTTATAAAATTAGGTAATTCTGATGGTTTTTACATTGCAATAAGCCGTATAAAACTGTCCTTTATGCACGAATTGAAATTCTTCCGAATAATTGTTTTAAAAATTTATTTTAAACAAGCACCTCTAACCGGTGTGTTTACATCCATTAACATCCATTTGCGAACCCCATACAGTAACGTGATCCTGCACACTGAAGAAGAATAGTCGTCGAAACGCTGGAAGGACGCTGACGCATTATTCGCATTTAACCCATTTATGCCCAGTGGACTCTCCCATCCTTCTAAATTGGATCAAGTTATTTCCAAAATTAGGGATATCTGGTATATTTATTTCTATTTTTAGAATATTTCTAACAGAATTTTGTTTAATGCGGCGTCTCATCTGGGTCTACACTGTTTGCAATGTCCTTTTTTCAGGACGCTAGGAATGAATGGGTTAAAAGTTGACTCTGTTACACAATGCAATATATTATAAATTTAAAATAAAATAAATATACTAATAAAATATATTGTAAGTAACGTGGCGATTATCAATAAACATATATTATACGCAGCAAATGTATTACAAGCTGACACTGGTATATAATGTTGTATGTTGATGATAAATATATATAAAAGTTGCTGATGAAATATACAATAAGTTGAATTGAATAACACAATTTTTCTACAGCCACGTGATGCCATGTAAAAGTCGTGTTTTAATAAGAGCGCGACATTGTTGCTGACATAGTCGAGTTCCACGTAGGAAAAGCGTGCGTGTTAAAACAGAACATGTGTCGTAACTAAATATAGATGTGCAGCTCAGTACATGTATTACTTATGAATGAAAAAATACATCAGAATTAATGCACACAATAAGAAAGTATTGACCCATTGGAATAATCGAAAACAAAAAAATAAATTTACGAATAATAAATTAAATTAAATTGGCAAAATGGATGACTATATATAAGTTAGCGGACAATTTTTCTACCGTAGAAAATTGACCACTCGCCAGCTGTCAATCAAACTCACGTAATAATCAATTAGATATCGTTTATTGCGGCCACGTGATCCAACAAACAAAGACTGTCGGAGTAATGGATAAAGCGTTTTATGAAAACACAACTTAGTGGGCGTATTTGGCGACTGGTCAATTGTCCGCTAACTTATATATAGGTATCCATTTTGCCACGTTTTGCAATATTTAGGACTTGAAAAAAAAAGAAAAAGTGCAGTCAAATTTGCAGCTCCTCTCTGACTCTAAACGAGCTCCATAATTGATAAAATGGTTATGGTGTTATTCGACAGTCTATGTTATATTTTATATATTTGACGGCATAGCTCCGCATCTCGAATCGTTTACAAAGAACGAAGGTGGGGTTAACGGTTAAGTGCACTACCCGATTCGCTGATATTGAACACGTGATCCGCGCATGCTCAGTCCCTATTTGCAATCGTAAATACTCGGCCTAAGTTCCGATATACCAACTTCCTGTACATTTCCGTAAAAAGGCGAGCGTATGTATTTAAAGAAATTCTGAAATACATTTATCGTCAATAACGGCAACGGCGTTTTGTTGGATTACTACTAGTTATCAAATTGCAAGGTTACGTAATGATATTTGAACTGTACTTATATCTGGATTATTTAATACAATTTAAATTGTATGCATGATAGTTGTGCCGCAGAATCGGTCTATGAATTTGATAGTGGCTATGATGTTCCTTTTTCCCAGAATTTCCCTGCTTTTAAAAGACCGTTTTATTATAAGACCACTTTTGGTTAATTATTTGATTGGTCGCTTAATACGAAATGTACTGGTAATTCCTTTCTATTTTCATCTGCATTCGTGAATTACATTGATTCATTAAGGAAGCATAATCACTAAACATTATTATAATTTAATAAAAATAATTGTGTCCTATGTTTTTAAAATGCCATGCGCGTGTGAATTATAACAAACAGTTTACCCCGCCCCACAGGAATCGTATGAAATACATATTTGTCTTGTTCACTATTGGAAAAATAATCATTTTCAAAAACTAAGTCATAGATTCGGAAAAGAATGTGATTGTAGCGATTTTTCATCGACATTTTGCCTAATTCGAGTATAACTAACAGCGTTTAAAATACACTGTCAATTTTAAAAGCCGAATGGGCTAGTGGTAACGAGTTGGTTCTTGCTTCCGAACGTGTTTGAATCCCAATTATGGCAAATATTTTATCAAACTTTCTTTTCTTGCTTTAATACTTATTTAAGAGTATCTCAAATAGTGCAGTGTGTATATTAAAAACATAAAACGACTTTGAAACAAATACGTTAATCTGTTAAGAAGTCCTATTTTGAAACGCATGTACCAACAAGCAAATTACAAATGTATTTTCGTGTTTGTTTTTTCCAGCACAAGTTCGAAAAAGAGTAATTATTTCATTATGACACACTGTTTCATTTAGAATATCCGAATAACTTTTTAACACATTTATTTTCAGTGAACCCTTGTACATTCGACAATTACACCACGTGCATGTGGAAGGACGTGTCCTCGGGCGACGAGTTTGATTGGACCCTGGGTAATGGTGAAACACCCAGTCCCGGCACAGGGCCATCGGGCGACCATACCTTGAGGAATGCAGAGGGTTAGTACCAAGGTGCAGGATCAAGGGGGTTTACAGGGGTTTACACACGGGCTGGACAGAATGTAAACACACCGTTAAGGCCTTTAATTTCGCAAATATCTCAAGTTATTGAAATACATACACAAAAATCTTAAGTGCATAAGAGACAGATTGTCGTGTAGTTTGTGCCGATATCTTAAGATGTAAGACTTAATCATTGAATACGTCTGAAAACGGTGCAAAACTTCACGCTGCGTGCGGCATTACCGCGTGCATGTATCCGTTACACATCGAATATTTGGCCATGTACAAAGGTTTACTTAATTTAAAAAAAATCTAACGTGTATTTCATTGCCATTAGCAGCATACAAAAACTGTCGTTTGTTAAAATTCTTAATAAAATGTGTAAAAAATGTAATTGAAGAAAAGCACCACAAACCGGAGTGTTTACATCCATTAATGATCAATTATGTACCCCACAAAGTCACGTGATCCTGCACCCTGAGTACGAATACCTGTACAAGTAAAAACGTTCACATGTTTTAGGGAAGTACCTGTACATCGAGACCAGTGGTTCCCGACAGACGGGCGACAGGGCGCTGCTGGTCAGCCCTCTCCTATTTCCGTTGTCCCACATGGAACGCTGCCTGCAGCTCTGGTACAGCATGAACGGCCCGACTATCGGGTACCTGCGCGTATACATGTCACTTGATGACGTCACACCTGGAACGCTGCTGTGGGCCATGTCTGGCGACCAGGGGCCCGACTGGAAAGTTGCCTACATACCTCTGGTGTCACAGCAACAATATAAGGTCAAACAATTTTTTTTTACTTTCCTAAATTGACAAAAGGCAATGTGAAAATGAATAATGGAATGCAAATGGAGTACAAAACGGCGAACTATACATGTTATGTAGACAACTGAAAAACCGCTCATAGCTAAGATAAATATTTCGTTTTGTGTTTGTGCGTTTATGGATATTATCAAAATCAATATGTCTTAAAAATTGAAAAGCTTTTATTACGGTTGACTTTGATAATATGGAACATGTGTTTAAAATATATTTTAAGGATTATTACACGGTGTTTGGCAAGTGGTATTAAGTTATATTTTCTCCCGAAGAAGCCCTGTCCGAATCTGGGGACATGCATTGGCCTCTTGTGTTGCTTGTCTTATTATGTTACATTATTCCTAATATTATGTTATTTAATACAGTTAATAACATTGTTACCTAGCAATTTGTCATAGACACTGATGCTTCAATGACACCTGCTTGTACACTGCATATTTGGAACTTTTGGGACTATACATTATTAAGTCGAAAAACATACAAAGGGCGATAATGCTGCCGAAATTTGTCACCGTCAAGATTCCACCCTTTCCGACAATCTTCACATTAAGGTTATTAAACTGTGAAAGTTTGAGCGAGATCAAGTCAGTAGTAAAAGAAAGCTTGAAAAAACAAAAATTAGTGAACATACGGACGAAAACGTGCAACGCTTAATGTCGTCCACTCCGTAGTAGCATACACATACCAACATCATTGAGCAAGTTCCATTATTATATTTCTGTCGACCTTAAAGTAGCACAACGATTGGTAATGTAACTTTAACGATAAAAAACAGCTCCTTTTACGATAACGACTTTGCATTCGGTTGTACTAATTCGCTTTGTAGGTAATCATCAATAGTTGATTGCATATGTGAAAATACAAATTACATATGTCCTGTTCTCTGCAAGAAGTGTAAAGGTGTTTGTACATATATTATGTTCATTACTTGTATCCTTTACCAGATCATCATAGAAGCCGTTGTGGGGCCCAGTTACTTCGGAGACATTGCCATAGACGACCTCCAGATCTTTCCTTCACGGTGTGAACACATTCAGAGTTTGATAGTGGGATAAACAGTTCATGGACATTTGTAGATAATTATCACTGACTATTTCATATGTTAGATTTATTTCAAAAGTATGTACCGAGTATAAACATTTTTCTCAAAAAACAAAACAAACTATTTTATTAATAATTTCAGTTTGCCGGTTTCAACTCTCCATATCTTCATGTTAAATGCAAGAGGCAAACTCTAGACTATAAATGCACTCATCGTTGAATTATCGTGTAAACGAATATGTTAAGATTAACTAATATGTTAAGATTGGAATATAACCTAGGCAATATATATTTTACTGTGCCATTTGATATTTATTTAAAAAATGTCAAGCTAAAATGAGTACTGTTGAGATATTCCAAAGCAAGTTTAATGACTAATCATTTGTGTCTTGTTCTGATAAAACTGGGCATAATACATGTGCGTAAAGTGTCGTCCCAGATTAGCCTGTGCAGTTCGCACAGGCTAATCAGGGACGACACTTTCCGCCTAAACTTGATTTTCGGTAAGGAGGGACTTCCTTGAAACTAAAAATACCATAACAGCGGAAGGTGTCGCCCCTGATTAGCCTGTGCGGACTACACAGGCTAATCTGGGACGACACTTAACGCACATGCATTATGTCCAGTTTTATCAGAACGCGACTCATAATATCAGCACTTGAAAAAGAATGACAAAACATAATTAATAATTATGTTTGTACAGCTACAATTTATTATTGATGATCACCGACAATGGGCGCCCAAAGTTAGTGACGTCGTTCGTATTTGCGTCAGGAAATTAAATAAGTTTGTAAATATTATATTTGCCTCTATATGTCATATTTGGGTGGACTCGATATTTATAATGCGATTATTAATAGGCATACATAATTATTAATAATTTAACTATAGTAATTATTATAGTAAAAAGTAAGCAACTCTATATAACGATTTATGTGAACTTTACATGTATATTTTTATTTAACACTTGCCATAAATGTCCACTCAATTGAAAAAGTAGCTTGATTGAAAATAGGGTATAAATAATAATTTTAAAAATGCATGTTTCAGAATTCAAAATTTCTCGCAAATAGATTTTTTACGTCGAACATTAAAGTATACCATCAATGTTTTCGAGAAAAGTTGTATGATTTACGACAGACGTCCACTTAATTTCACGGGACGAATATTTCCGTTCACACCCTGCTCATTGACACGTGCACCAGTTATGTTAACAATTAAGAACAGAACAGAACAGAAATTGTATTACGACTTGTACATAGTACATCTTCAGTCCAAACCATGTAATAATAAACATATCAAAATTAAGGACAAATTGGGAACACGAGTATTTCGTGGTGTAAATATAGAAGGGTGTTCCTTAGATGTGTTCTTAATGTGTAAATTTCCGGATGCCAGACTGTTAATTACAGGTACGTTCTCGCAACAATACCGGATATATGTGATATAGCATAATTAAATATATATATTGCAGTACAATAATTCATTTACAGCTGATTATAATTAATAAAAATATAATTGATTATAATAATATAGAGGATAACACACGGCCGAGCAGGGCCGGGCAGTGATAATCGGCCCGTAGGGAGCATAACGGCTTCTGGCGAACTCAATAAGTCTCAAATCTCTGTCGTTGGTCTCTCCAAAGCCAAATGTACCTACTGTCCCTGGCAAGTCTTGGTATGCGTCTGCTCCACCCTTGGCGCTCCAGTTGCCTGGTACAATGAGGATATCTTTCTTGGGGACATCGACTATGATGCGCTCTAATTCTTCATATAGTTCTATCTCATCGCCTTTGTAGTCATCTGTTGGTGCGTAGACCTGGATGATTGTGAAGCTTTCGCATATATACGGATAGAAATTAGTCTGCTGGAGACTGGGGTGCAACTGATGACGCTGCTGATTACCTCCTTCCTAACGATGAAAGCGACCCCGTTGCGATGTATAGAATCCTCACCGTTGAACCATCGTATGCCCTTCTTCTGTTGATGTTTGTCACATCTTAGCCACCTAATCTCGGCTAGTCCGAGGATATCCCAACGGTAGCGCCTCAGCTCACGCGTCAGTTCATGGACCTTGCCGCACGTATTGAGTGTTCTTACGTCCCATGTTCCTATGGTGGTTCCCTTCGTTGCCAACTTGATCGATGGATTAGCTTCAGTAGCGAACTTGTCACATCCACTGTGGAGACTGGCGGTGGAGTGCGCGGTCGTTGTTTTATCCCCGGGCCCTGACCGATCCGGCTTTATATTGTGTTGTTTTGTCCACGCCATTCCCTTTAATTGGGCTTAATACAATCTTGGCGGCGCACGTCTCCTCTCCAAACGTAAAGATTAGTTGATTTAATTACATTTTTTTTATACTGAAAAGGAAGTGAAACATATTTGTTAATTTTGTAGATTGGATGATGATATCGCAGAAATATTTCAGAAGAGTAATCAGTACAGGGCTATGCAAGAAATCATACTGTAATTGGATGGTCTTTCAGAGCATTTTGTTTCGTGATGCATATATCGATCTTGCCTATGTATATTAACGCACAGACTGTGAGTTAAGTTTTATTTAGTTTTGTGTATTAGTTATGTATTTGTTTGTCATGTATATACTATGTGATGTGTGTCATAATGTTTGGCATTTGGTTCGTTGCCATACATAAAGGGCGATCTGTTTCATTAGATTTTTATCCTACTGATGCAACAGCAGTGTCACTTCGTATGTATTACATATAACGGCACTTGTGCTATGTAAAAACCATGAATGCATGTGATTTGTATCAAACGTTATATAATTGATACACATAGACGACCCGGGTTCAATCCTCCTTAACGGAAGAATGTAAGTTTGGTTGGTGGTCAGCATACCATGCAATTAAGGTTACCTCCAGGTACTCCGGATATCTGATGATGATGATGGTAGTGGTGGTGGTGGTCGTGATGATGATGATGCATTGCTGCTGCTGCTGATGATGATGATGATGATCATGATGATGATGATGATGATGATGATGATGATGAAATTAAAATAATCAGTATACTTATCCATCTTTTAACGATTTGAAAATCTGAATATTATAAAGCGTTGCAACGTGGAACGATTGAATAAGTTGGAAAGTTCTGTTGTTGTCATTATATTTTGTGACACTACGATGATTACTTGTATAAAGTATAAAATACATAATATTCTCCAAGAGCACGGATGGCCAAATGGCCTTTTTCTTTCTTCAATTTTCTTCTTCTTTTTTTACTTGTACTTTTTAGATCCTATGTTTACATTTATCAATATAAAGCATTTAATGACAAACTTCAATATATGCCAAACTCTGTGAAAAAGGTCCCTTTAATTAATCAGCTGGTATGATAGTGCTCGTAAATACGGATCGGTAAAGAAGAGTATAAAAAATTATGCCATTCGACATGTGTTGATGTCATCATAAGTATCATTGATATCTCATTATCATAAAATGTATTTTATTAATAAATGCAATGCATACAGGTTTATAATACTTTGTATCTTTGTTTATATTTACGTGAAACGTTTTACCTATAAGTACAGAAGATTTTGCAATTCAACCTCGTTTTGAGCAAATTTATAAGCTGCAACTATTATAGGTTGAAGAAGAAACCGCGTCGTGACTAAATATGTGAACGTTTATATTATTTCACGTTGCATTTTTGAAGGACATTACCTCCGTAAATATTAAGGCAAAAGCTAATTTCCTAATTAGCTTATTTAGCACTTTACACTTGGTTACACTGTTATTTCGTAGACCATTTTAGAAATATTTCTAATTTGATTGAAATTTCGAGTGTGAAAAACCGGAAATGTGCATGATTTTGATGTAAATATTGATGCACTTGATATGGATTTTACAGAAGATGAAGTGGAAAAAAACAATAATATCACTAAAAAAAAAGCTGCGACCTTGATGGAAATGTTTGCGACTTTATTATAGATGCAAAACATTTTATTGCACCTTATCTTGTGATCATATTTAACTACATTTTTACTAACGGTAACTATCCTGACGCATGGGTCAAGGGTGTAATTGTCCCTATTCACAAAAATGGCGATACTAAAAATCCTTCGAATTATCGGGGTATAACTTTTATCAATGTTACTGCTATATTGTTTTCTCTGTTGATTAGAAATCGAATTAATAAATGGTGTGAAAATAACAAAAAAAATAACTTTGGCTTCAGGGACAATCATAGTACAACGGACTGCATTTTCATCTTGCATTTAATTATCCAAAAAGTTTTAGCATCCAGTAACAAATTGTTCTGCGCTTTTATAGATTATGAAAAGGCATTCGATACTGTAAACCACGATATACTATGGGTAAAACTGGTGCAATCAGGCCTGAGCTGTATGATTATAAACATTATTAGTCAATCTATGCAAACATAGAAGCATGTGTCCGATCAAGCTCGACGATGAACTGTTCAGAATTATTTTACATATCAATCGGTTTAAAACAAGGTTAGCCACTCGCACCCCTTTTATTTTTACTTTTTATTAATGATATCACTGATTATATTGATACGGTAAATCTATCGGACAAAGATATTGAACAGTTATCATTGTATCTTCTGCTATTTGCTGACGACATCGCACTGTTTACCACTAATCCGAAAAGTCTTTAAGCACAACTTGATAGTATATCGCAATACTCCACATCATGTGATTTAAAAATTAATGTTAACAAAACTAAAGTATGTATATTTGAAAAGCGTAAGAGTCGACATAATTATCAGTGGACTATTTATGATCAAATCATCGAAATTGTTGACAGTTTTTGCTACTTACTAGGTGTAAAATTGCATTATACAGGTAATATGCGATATGCTGTCAAAGCTCTCTCTGATCGAGCCCTGAAAGGATATAATAGTCTTCTTTGCTTATTTAATAATGTTAAAATGGATGTTAAGACTAAATTATATCTATTTGATTGTATGATTTTACCTATTCTTCTGTACGGCTCAGAAATATGGGGAATATATAGCTTTAAGGAAATTGCTGCCTTAAATTTTAAATTTTTGAAAATAATT
>NC_068361.1:81585954-81770954 GCF_020536995.1 Dreissena polymorpha | reverse complement strand
ATGTCTCCTAGCCGTACAGTAGGATGTAGACTACGAGGGACTTGTAGAGTCTGTACTTGGTGGTGAAGCGTCCATGTCTCGCAGCCGCCCAGTAAGATGGAGAATACGAGGGACTTGTAGAGTCTGTACTTGGTGGTGAAGCGTCCATGTCTCGCAGACGTACGGTAGGATGGAGAATACGAGGGACTTGTAGAGTCTGTATTTGGTGGTGAAGCGTCCATGTCTCGCAGCCGTACAGTAAGATGGAGACCACGAGGGACTTCTAGAGTCTGTACTTGGTTGTGAAGCGTCCATGTCTCGCAGACGTACGGTAGGATGGAGAATACGAGGGACTTGTAGAGTCTGTATTTGGTGGTGAAGCGTCCATGTCTCGCAGACGTACGGTAGGATGGAGATTACGACGGACTTGTAGAGTCTGTACTTTGTGGTGAAGCATCCATGTTTCGCAGACGTACGGTAGGATGGAGAATACGACGGACTTGTAGAGAGTCTGTTCTTGGTGGTGAAGCGTCCATGTCTCACAGCCGTCCAGTAAGATGGAGACTACGAGGGACTTGTTAAGTCTGTACTTGGTGGTGAAGCGTCCATGTCTCGCAGACGTACAGTAAGATGGAGACTACGAGGGACTTGTAGAGTCTGTACTTGGTGGTGAATATTTAATTCTATATTATATAAATACATATTAAAGATAAAAATATTCATTACATGTGTTTTTGATTGGGGATAATGAAGATGCATTCATACATCGGTCGTGCTAATTTATATTTTAAGTCGCCTAAACTTTCTTCCCATGAAAACTTTACATCGGTTGACGAAGTGCGGAGGGCGAATGAAACTACGTCTATGACAGGACTTCAGCGGTTGTCTTCGACAGAGTTGAAGAACATCCATTCGAAGTAAGTAAGCAGGTACATTTTTGACTTGCAGATTACCACAAAGCCATGTTATCATAATAATTGAAGAACTTTCAATAGATTTATACGATATATTTTATTACCCAGGTCCAAGAGTACGTTTTATCTCACCTCGTACGGGATACTCGTTTTTAATTGGTCATAGTCAGATCACATGCTGATTGTGTCTGTTTCCGATATTAGATAGGTAGTTATTCTAATATATCAGGTTGGTAACGCCACATGTCGTCACGGATGCGAAAATAATACACAGAGGATTTTTTTTGGAATTGGTTGGAATATCGATTTTAATTCACTCGTGATCATAGAACAAATATTGTTTATGATCACCAGTGAATTAAAACGACATTTCAATAAATCCACCAACTTTTCTTTTTATTTTATGCTAACAAATGATTATTTTTTGTATTTTTGCTGAAATAATGAGATCTTAACGTCATGAAAACGACGTCATTTCACATTATAACATTGAACATTATCATGTATTATTCATGTTTATGCTCGGATATAATAATTGTACTCATTTCGTTGAATGTGTTGATTTTCTAATATTATTTTAACAGAAACGTTTTTAAATTGTGTTTTTAGATTTGCTCTTAAGACTTTGGACCCGAAGCAAAAGGAGATGAAAACGGGTGCACCTGCTATAGTGCACAGCCCGTCAATTCGGTTTGTTGCACTTGTGTATGCACGGGTATAATAACTGTATTCATTTCGTTGAATTAGTTGATATATTAATATCTTTGTTAACGAAACGTGTATGTATCTTATATTTTATATTTATGCTTTAAGATTTGATGGAAATGCCTTTGACAAGAAGAGGGCGGAAGCGCGTGGACCTGACATCGTGTACAGCCCGTGCAGACACATTCCTGCGGCACCGAAGGATCTAGGAACGTGGCCAGAAGAAATACATTTAAATTACACGTTTTCTGGAGATTTACATGACCTTCCCGACCCGTCAAGGTCAAAGGTCGAGCTTTATGGAAACGGCCATGTTACAATTGGATCTCACGTGTACGTGACTATCACGTTATTTGATCGTCACGGGCGTAAACGACGTACAGGGGGTGACGTGGTGAGTTTTTGTTTTACTCATTAAAAAGTTCTCGCTTATCTTAGCGGTTCATGTTTTGTGGTTGCGCAGTTCCTTCACAACCAAACGTGTGCTGGTTTGTATCGAAATTATACCTTCGCACCCTGACTGGTCTTTCTCATTGTGCACATAACCCATAGCGTTGTTTACTGTAGAAGACTAAAATCGGGAACTATAGGAACGATTAACCCATGTATGTCTAGTGGACTCTACCACCCTTCTTAATTGGATCAATTTATTTCCAAAATTAGGGATGTCTAGTATATGTATTTCTATATTTAGAATATTTCATACAGAAATTCCTTTAAGCAAACAGCGCAGACCCTGATGAGACGCCGCATCATGCGGCGTCTCATCTGGTTCTGCGCTGTTTGCCAATGCCTTTTTCTAGACGCTAGGCATAAATGGGTTAAGGGTAGCCTCTGCAGCGGTGGGTCTCCTGTATTTTACGCAACCACTGTAAATAAGTTACTAGTATCATATCTTCGAGAGCGATTATCAAGCATGTGGGAACCTAATCGAGTTCAAATCGATATAATTAACTCGTTTAACAGCCATTATCTTAATCGAACGAGTAAATTATGAACAATGTGCAAGGATATGTGTGAGTGTTATGTCGGCGTGGATCTATGTTTCAAAATGAATATTAGCTGGAGTATTAAGTATCACATACGCATTTGTCGTAGTGTATGTTTATTTTCACCAACAGTAAAAAAAATACAAACAGGAATCTAATAAACTTACGTGTTTCTAGTATTCAATACCCGCTGTCCCACTCACCCGCTGTCTCTTTCCACATGCCATTTATGTCACAATTTTTTTTTTTCATTTTTGTGATCAGGAGTATGTACTTAAAATTTACAAGGGCTGACTATAGAACAAATACATGTAATATTGGACTTTGTAACGCATCTAGTCTAAACAATGACTATTTCATACCGAAAAATGATCTTTATGTACAAAGATTGCAGCAATACTTTACTCATATGTCTTTTTTGTTTCTTCCGAAGCACATTTAATATTATTTATTGATTTCATTGTATTAATAATACACGCACAGCCTTTGTATTTGTTATGTTATACATTAAAAAACTGCGACATTGGCATTTGTTGTAATTAACGCTAATTCAAAGTGGTATATATTTAACCCATTTATGCCTAGCGTCCTGAAAAAAAGGCTTTGGCAAACAGCGTAGACCCAGATGAGACGCCGCATGATGCGGCGTCTCATCTGGGTCTGCGCTGTTTGCTGAAAGAAATTCCTGTAAGAAATATTCTAAATATAGAAATAAATATCCTCCCCAATTTTGGAAACAAATTGATCCAATATAAAAGGATGGGAGAGTGTACTAGACATAAATGGGTTAATTTGTAATTTGAATGTGGCTCAACTCCTTTACAAGATAAACCAAGGCATCGTCAAACATATGAAATCAGGTCAATGTGTAAGAGAAAATATTTTCATTGCTAAAATCAAATATGAAACGTTATTTCAGAGTTATATATTAACACTGAATCGTATCATATCTTTATTGTAGTATATATTAAAACTATTTAAGAATTTACGTACATGTTTGTATTTTAAGAATGTTTTATCAGTGAAAACAAGTTATTACTAGAAATATTTATTCTCAAAACGTATACTAGTATGTATTTGACTGAATACACGTTTTTTTCTCAAGAATAATGTTTTTTATCTTATACAATCAGTTTCATATTAGATAGTTTCGTGTCATATTGAATAAAAAAGTTATATAGAACAGAGCAAAATTTATATTACACCACACATATGCCACACGCCTGCTAGAGAACTTCTAATAGAGATGGGTATCTTAGAATCTTGCCATGCGATTATTTCACCACACATATGCCACACGCCTGCTAGAGAACTTCTAATAGAGATGGGTATCTTAGAATCTTGCCATGCGATTATTACACCACACATATGCCACACGCCTGCTAGAGAACTTCTAATAGAGATGGGTATCTTAGAATCTTGCCATGCGATTATTACACCACACATATGCCACACGCCTGCTAGAGAACTTCTAATAGAGATGGGTATCTTAGAATCTTGCCATGCGATTATTTCACCACACATATGCCACACGCCTGCTAGAGAACTTCTAATAGAGATGGGTATCTTAGAATCTTGCCATGCGATTAGTCAATGGACCATGAAATACTTGTGGCGACCACTAACCTGAACAATTTAATTTTAATTAAGCGTTTCGGACTTAAATATCATTCATATTTCGTATTGATTGTTCTATAATATTACATAATTATCCGCCCTCATGCAGGTTCGAGCCTGGCTTGCGGAGCCGTCAATTGGGGCCGCTGCGTGCGCCCAAGTGGTGGACAACAATGACGGAACTTACCGAGCACAATTTACAGCATTCTGGGAAGGTAGACCGGAAGTTAAGACCGCAATAATTATGACGCGAGAGGCAGTTTCAACAGCGTTTAAACGAAGGTATATTGCTTTTCAAATTTGAATCGATATAATGTTTAATAAAAAAGGCATTATACGTCATGTATGGACATTACAAGAGCTTCAATATGTCGTTATAATATTTTATAGTTTCCCTTAAGAATAAAAACGATAGAGAATCACTAAACATTAATAAGTAAGTAATAAAAAAGCATATCAACAAGAACATAAATTGTGATACATCAAACATGTTGGCGATACACGTTGGTTTCAGGTACACGTGTCCGCCCGTTATACTTAACACTGCTGTATTTCATCATCCAATTGACTTAAGTATCGCAGAAGAGACGCCGTGTAGTGTCCTTCCGTACATCAGTGGATATGACGTCATCTGCAACCTGACCGATGACAACTTCCGTCGGCCGTATTACTGTGGAAAACCAAGGTGTCATCAATTTAAATTACACATTTAAGAGAACAACATAGTTAATTGAGTCGGTGAGATATTTTAAGTGGTAATCTAATTATCTATCATTTATGTATTTTGCATCGTCCCTCAAAATATTTAGATGTACCCCGAGCTTATCAATGATTAAATGACTTGGACCTGATTATACATTGCATATGTTTGCCGTTGTCTTCTCCAGAAACAGGAGGCTTCTTTGCTCTGATTGGACGCTGACCTCGGAGCGAAATTTCTGGGGGCTAAACTTAGAGCGGCAACATATGACGTCAACAGAGCTGTCACTGATGTCGGTGTACGTACATCGAAACGAATTGTTTTTATTTTATTATTTACATGTAAATAAAATTACCGCTCAGCGTTAAGAACATATTAATAAAAACGATCTCATTTTAGAACTTATTCGTACTTTAATTTATTATTACATAGAAAACAAACCAACAATTTGATTGGCAAGACACGTGGTGGTCTTTAAAACATGTGCATATCAGATGTGAAAATGTTTACTACTTTTCCTTAGAAGGAAGATAAAACACTATCAAACCAGAATGCAGCATGTAATGAGGCTCTTTAAGACCGTTAAATCACTTAGTGTTTTATTCCGTCGTAAACATGGGAGTATTTTATCCCAAGTTTGTCGACACTTACACATCATTTTTCCGAGCAAAATTAAAAAACAACAACACAAAAACAACTGTAGACAATTCGTAAATGTGCCGATTGCATATGAAATGTTATGCTTATACTTTTCTTAAAAGTACACACTTGTTCTTTTATATAGAGATATACCATTACGATGTCGTATTTCATTTTGTCAATTTTAATGCAAGAACAGAGCATGTTTAAGACAAAAAAGGAAAACAGTGCATTGCTTGTCACGTAGAAAATAATGCGGATGTTTATTTTTCTACTTTTAAACTTGTGTATTTTTACTCAAACGTATATTATTACTCTTTAACAAAGTGATTTGCTTATGTATGTTATTGAAGCCAAAATCTGAACACGAATGTATATGGTTTTGGATGTTTTGTGGGGCTTGGTGTATTTTACGGCTTGGTATTTCTTAGAATCGCAAGTAGATATTTTTTGCCTTGCATTTCAAGAATAACAATGCTTTGTCGCTTGAGTCCGGAATAATTCTAAACGTCACTTCAGGTAAACTATGAAATATTGTGCAATTGTGTCTGAATTATAACACTGTTAGAATAAATATTACGTTACACAAAGCGATGCCCGCATCGATAATTGCGAATGTATTTTATAGCGTTGGTTTGTTAATGACAGCCTGTCAGCTTTGAACGTAACTAGCGCTTTTGAAGTAAGGACGTTACAATCGGTTACATCTATTAAAACTTATTTTTCATGTGCTAAGAATTATATGATTGCGACACATTGCGATACGTAGTGTGTCTAACAATTATTTTTATGTAACTAAAATATGTCCCGACACTGAAGAAGTATTATCCTTTAATAATTTAATAAAGTATGCCATTTTGATTTGAAAAGCAACACGAATTTTCAGCTGTTTACGCTGAATTTGAAATTTTACGAAGATAAAGGTTTTGTAAAAATGTAAGTTATAAGTTGTTTTAAAATTGAATTACCATAATAACAAAACTTTTATTATCGATTATGAATTATATTGTGGTTAGGCTGATTAAGAATGTGTATCCATTTTGTAACCGAAAATTTTGCTATCTTCGTTTTGCAGATACTTCTTCACATCGGTTGGAAACAGACCGGAAATGTGATGCGCGCTCATTGGAAAGTTTGCACACAACGTCTACACCCGTGGGGTACTTATATAGAAAGAAATGGTACAACAAATTATGCAGGTCTCAATTTAGTTTCTCGCAGCTGACGAAATACCTGAGAAATGTCCAAATGGTCATAATTGGCGATTCGACCTCAAGACAATTTGTCTCCGAAATGCGAAATCTCGTGACGTGCGAATTTACAACAGACACTTGGGACCTCGCGGGGCAACATCACGAGGTCCGGTGCGAGAACGAGACTTTAAATTTCAGCCTTTCTTATAAACTTCAAGAACTTCCGTTTGTTTCAATCAATACACCGCATAGGTATTACCGACCTATAAGTATGAACTTAAACGAATACAAGAAACCCGACAAATTGCTAATAGTTCTGCACGGCTATGCACATTTTAATAACCATCATTCGCACGTGTTTTATGATTATGTAAAAGAGATGAAATCGGCCGTTGAAGCAATATTGAAGTCCTATCCGCGTTCATTTATTGTTATCAAAGGACCCAATGCATTTTCATTTTCAAAATCGACAGATCATTTCATTTGGTTTCCCGACTCTTATGCGGCCGTTTACGAGAAATATGTTCGTGATATATTTAAGGGTCTACAAAGTGACCGACTGATGTTTCTAGATATGATGGACATTACAGTAGCTACATCACAGTGGGATATGCATTCCGAGAAGTTTATCATTCATGAAAAACTTTCAGAGATATTTGCATTCTATAGTACATACAGCGACACAGCGAGCTTATAATACGCGATTGTTATAGACGGGATGTATTATCGGGGCACCCTTCGCCGGGAGATGGGGACACCCTTCGCGGTTAGATGGGCGGTTTGGCGTTTGGGCGAAGGCATTTTCTTTTTCTTAGTAATACAGTTTTCATCGAATCTTCACGATGCGTTCTGGAAATAAAAGTTTATATAAATTGAAACCAAGTTTTGTAACAAGTAATTCACATCAGGAACTTTAGAGGTATTGACGCTTGTTTTTTTTTAAATATGCGTAATTCGCCGTTTCCTCTCTCTTACTTAATAATTTTCGTCCAATCTTTATGAAACTTTGTGAAAATGTGTAATGACACTTATTCATGACGTGAGCTCACATTACGCAATAATTATAATAATAATAATTATTATTTATTTTAATCAATCAAACCAGCAACTTCAGAGTTATTGTCCTTTATTTATAAAAAAACATCCGTTATTCGCCGCTTCCTCGTTCTGACTCCTACAATTTTCATCTAGTCTTCATAAAGCTTTCAGGACACGTTTGTCGATATAGAATAGAGACCGTGAATAAATAACCAGCCCATTCACACGATGCAATTTATAGTTATTGATATTTGTTTATACACAAAACATGCGAGATTCGTTGTGACCGCCCTCTTTGTCATCCAGCTATAATTAAATCTTCACCAAACTTACTGCAAATGTTTGTTGACACAAAATGGAGGCCATCTTTGAGAACCAGCCAATTCCACCACGCTCATCAGAATAATTGCGCTTAAAAATGATACGAAATTCGTGCTTTCCGCTCATTTACTCAGACAATTTTAATTGATTCCACACCAAACCTGCTCGAAATGTTTGTTGACATAAAATGGAGGTCACTTAAAAAAAACTAGCCTAACTCGTTAGGTACCTTAGAATTGTTCACTTTTTTTTTGGAACATTGCCACATTAGCCGTTTTGCTTTCTTAAACCATTAACTTTTGGGCCCACAGACAAGGCCCGCCTTTTGTAAACATAACACATTTAAAACGAAATAAAACATCGGGTAGTTATTGATTTTTGGATGAATATTTGCTTAAATGCAGTGATATTTTGTCTGTCCATTTATGTGATGTGTTTTACGGTATTTTTGAATCGGGCTTTTTTTCCCCGATAAATGGACAGAAGGGGATATAATCCCTTTGCATAATTTTGCGCCGATTTTGTTTTCTTTACTTGTTGAAGACCTCGAACTTTACCTACAAGATAGCATTAGCTAAAGTTTGAACAGAGATGATATTATGTTGATTTTACTGTTATTTGCGGATGATATGGCTTTTTTAGACAAGTCGCCTGATGAAGTTCAAACACATTTAGATAACTTATACTTATATTGCAATTGTTCAGAGTTAAATGTGAACACTGCAAAAACGAAAATAATGGTATTTCGGAAGAGGGGTGGATTAAAAGAAAACGAAAAATGGGTGTATGATGGTCATGTTATTGAAATTGTTTACAACTTTAACTATTTAGACACAGTGTTGAATTATACTGGTTTTAAACTAAACCAAGAACATTTGGTTGGTTTAACCCTTAGGACCATGAATACATTATTGTCTAAATGCAATGAATTTGACATCAAACCGAAAATATTTTGCCAGTTGTTTGACTCTTTTGTGTGTTCTATATTAAACTATGCTTCAGAAGTATGGGGTTTCACGAAGTCTGATGAAATACAGAACGTATACATTAAAAAATTTGCAAACGCTTACTTCAAACTAGAAATGGCGCGGCAGAGGCCGACGCGTATACCCACGCCGCATTTTTGACCCAGGGAGCACCCCAGGGTTGCTAATGGGGTCATGCATAGTTGAGATTGACCGTATTATCATCAGAGATGTTCAGTATCAATTGGAAGTAAATCGGTGTAGAAATGAAGAAGTTAATGTAAAATAACATAAAACAAGAGATGTGTTTGTCAGAAACACAATTCCCCCCTCCTGCGCCGCTTTGATCTATTTAAAGAAATCATTTGGCAGGTTCAATACTTACCTCCCTTTAAAGCTCATTACTTCCCTTTGATTAGTTTTTTTTAACCTTTGACCTTGAAAAATGACCTTGACCTTTCACCACTCAATTTGTGCAGCTTCATGAGATACACACATTCATGCCAAATATCAAGTTGATATCGTCAATATAGCAAAAGATATGACCAATGCACCATACCGGGGGCATAAAATGAGTGAAAATCTCTGACCCGGCCCGACCCCAACCCCCATAACTTTTGACCCAGGAGTCAGATAAAAATTCCTAATAGTGCAGGGTTGCACATATGCTCATAGCTACCACTAGTGCTTATAGTGTAGGAGGAGATAGTGGCCAGGACGGACGAACGGACGGAAGACGGAGATAACCACAATATCCCCACTTTTTCTCCGAAAAGCGTTGGGTTAATCAAATTAAATACATATGATGTTGCATTTTATTAATAATTCGGTAGATATCCATTGTATGTTAACAGGATTGTTAAAATTATTAAATATTGGTTTAAAGTTATGAACAATTAAAATATCATAATGCGTACTGTGTACAAACAAGCCTTGGGCGATTGTAATAGAGGTTATATAAACTGGGTCTCACATGTTAAGAACATGCTAATTGTTAAATGATTTTAGATTTGGTTATGTATTTGAAAATCCAAACGTTGTACAAGTTAATAGTTTTATTAGCGAGTTCAAATGTAGAGTTGTTGACAATTAAAAAAAGAGTAGTACGGTAAATAAATGAAAGTACTGTAGTAGATATGCATAAAGCTTTTAAAAGCGGTTTGTAATATTAAACATATTTCGAATTACCTCCTCGACGTAGGCGATTATTTTTGTAAGATTTAACTCTTTCAGTGCTGGAACCGATTTTGGAAGGCCTTTGCAAACAGTTTGGATCCAGATGAGACGGCACAGAACGTGGCGTCTCATCAGGATCCAAACTGTTTGCTATTCTGATAGTATTCTTTGAAAAAAAAATCGTAGAAAATACTTATTTTAGAATTTCAGCAGACGACATTTTAGCAGACGACAAATTTCCCATTATGCAAAGGGTTAAAGTCTCTGCATATCCTTTGAGAATACAAACTGGAAGATACGCCCCAAAAACACGACGAAATGAACGTTATTGTTGATGTTGTAGTGACTTGGATTTAGAAGATGAATACCATTTCATATGTATATGCGTATGTTACACTGATTTAAGGAAAAAATGTATAAGCCGTAAACTTTATATAAACCAGTCTGTATATAAATTCCACAAGTTATAAGTTTCATGTGATGATGTGACAAATCAGTTATTTATAATGTATGTAAATATATCAAAGAAGCTCTTGTTATAAGAAATGCGATTCTAAATAATACTGTTCAATAATTTCATTGCCGCATTGATAGTTGATTAGTATGTGTACTCTTAAGTGTCTGTTTTAAGTTATGTAATGTTATTGTGTTATACCTAGTGACGTGACAGACAATAATATGTATACTTTAGTATGAAGACGATGTACTTGTGTATATGTCTGAATAAACTGTCTGTCTACTACAACACCAGTGCCTAGTCGATGCCACTCGTATAACCTATTTATGCCTAGTGGACTCTCCCATCCTTCTATTTTGGATCAATTCATTTCCAAAATTAGGGATGTCTAGTATATTTATTTCTATATTTAGAATACTTGTTACAGAAATTCCTTTAAGCAAACAGCGCAGACCCAAACGAGACGCCGCATCATGCGGCGTCTCATCTGGGTCTTCGCTGTTTGCCAAGGCCTTTTTTCAGGTCGCTAGGCATAAATGGGTTAAATTACTGAATAAACTGTCTTTCTGTCTGTCCACTAGAACGCCAGTGCCCAGTCGATGCCAATCGTTTAAATTAGCCTGCTAGTGCCAAGGCTGGCTAGACATCAAATTTAATTTTTGTATAGGTATAAATTTCATTATATAACCGCATTCCCAATCCGACATTTTAATTACTAGTATAACATTACGATTTAATAAACAACAACTTTAATATGAAATGTTTTTCGTCTTGGTCTCATGGGACCCTGAACTGTCGCGGAGCCCATGGGTAGTTGCCTATTCTGCCTCAAGGTTAATCCGGGACTTCCCGGGACTTATATATACGTTGGGTATTTAGACGTTTATTACAATATGCGAAAATCCTATCGATTATTAATTTAAAATGAAAAAAATCAACACACATTTATGTTGGTTATAACTTTAGTATATTTAAATTAAACTGAAACCTTGGTGTTAGTTTCTAATATTTACAGTCAAGTATTTCGTTAAATGGATGAACCGTACACAGAAAAGCATCGCTAATGCTATCAAGATACGGGTGAGCTGGCTCCGCTTAGAGATCTCCAAAACGACAAATCCTAGGATCATGTGAATAAATTCTTTAACCCTTCACATACATGTGAGATTTTATTTGAAAACCAATTTTGCGTTATAATATTATTAGGGATGGTAGTTGTCAACTAAATGCGTTAGCGTGAGAACTTAATTGAAAACCAAAAGAACCAGGGACATTTTGAGTAGAATAACTGATTGCCGTGATACACTTGGAATAATTAAAAAAATGGAGTTCAATAGGAGTTTCCAATGGCTTTTCCTCCGCCTGGAAAATTGTTAGTTTTGTAACGAGGGTTGGTGCGAGATACAGAAGACGTAACGTTCAAGCGACAACCGTGTGTCGTTTAAGTACCTGGTGTGAAGCCATGGCCACCTCGGACGAGTGTCTCATGTAAAAAAACAAGTTAAAGGGTTGAGCGGAATTATTGTCGTCATAAAATTACACTTGTTAAATATTTCAGTTGATAGGGTTTGATTATTTCTACTGAAATTATGCATACTCACAATTTAATTGTCAATTATGCCATGTGATAACATTCACCAACTATTTGTAAACTTCTGATATCTTTCAAAACCAATGAAGAAATATTAACTCGGTTAAACGTTTACATAAAATAAATTGCAATTGAACTCAGAAATCTTTCCAAAATGGCGATTATAAAACACTATAACTTTGAATTTTATATGCATTCAACAATTGTCTTTACAGTGTTTTTTCAGTTTTTAAATTCACAAAATACTTTTGCAGAAATTGTTTTCTAATATAAAAACATTTATTTTCTCAGAATTATTTTTGTAAAAATCTACAATTCTCGTATTCGTTTTCTTTATGGTGGTTAATTGAAATGTTCTAATATATCCGAAAAAACACTTCATGATTGCATGTAAACCATTTATACTTGCACAGTCAATATAAACATAATGAGATAAATAATGCCGAATTATTTCACGATCAGCGACTAGATTATTGTAGATTAAAAACTGAGCACGATATTCTGAAACAAACCGTCGGCGGATAACAGGGTTGTTAAAGTAGTGCCGTAAATTATCAAGTAAAAGGCACATGTGTAAATGCGCAATCTAACAAACTTGTGTGTTCGTTACTTAGCGCAGTCACACCACATTTAAGTTCACAAACATTATAACGTTTGGTTTGCTGTGCATCTATTGGAATGCTATTTTCACTTTATTAAACAATATATACGAAGTCACATTGATTTTTCGATCTATTTTTATTAATGAAGCCGACTTCAATGTTTGGCTTGGGGCGTAGCCCCAAGGTCCAAGGTCATAGCAATGACACCAATTTCTGAGCCTATCCGAATTGGCTGGCTGCCAAAACCCAAATTCCCAAACCTCCGATTTACCACTTAATTCATGGACAATAAAAGTATTTCTTCGCAGATCTCAATAACTCGCCTTGTAAATACAGAACATCACTGTATAACATAACAGTTTCATAAAAAAGTGTAAACAAAATTTATTTAAGCAAAATTGCTAAATATGGCTACGACATGGTTTTTATTGTTTACATATTCATGTAAGATCAAGTTCCTCACTTGACAATCTAGGCCGAAAAGATACGAGTACTTACTGAGACAGTAAGAAGAATGTTTTTCTGGGACATTTTTTGAAGACATTATATTGGTTTTTATAAACATATTTTGCAATACTTTTATTTTGCGTTCCAGCAAAAAGAAAATGAAAAAAAAAATTCACGATTATTCTCGGAAATAGACGAAGTTACCGGATAAGGTATTTCACTGCGCCGATCGAGCGCGCAAATCCAGCGCAAAAAGTTCTACATGCGACAAAGTACATACTCTGTACACCTTTCTTTATCAGGGTAAGTGGATTTTCTTTAGTATACAAATTACAAAGGAAGTATGAGTGTTTTCCTGATCTGTTAATTACTAGTATGTAATAGAAAGCTAATTTAGGCTATTGAACGTGATTTATTTGATTGTAATTTGGTGTTTACATACAGTACATACATGTCAATAATTGAAAGCGAGGTCAGCGCACTGACACGATTTTGATTTTGCACATCTCATAACAAACCAGATTTAATCAATGTCATTGAAATGAATTGTCAGTGCCACCAAAAACAACATCTATGCCACCTAAAAGCAAGTGTTCATCGTCAGGTCAAACAGGTGTTGAATGTCTAAACAAAACTGACCTGGATGCACATGACAATCAGATTGGCCGGATAAGGGGAAAGTTGAAGATACTCGCCCAGAGCCAAGGCGCCCAGATGAAGCTATCCCAGATGGTATCACACGAAAAGATTAGCTAATGAGAGATACAAAGTTTTGTTAACTCATGACTGGTATTCAAGAAATAAAGGCAATAATGCACATTTAAATTATATACAAACCATCTGCTGACAATATACAGGCAAATGCAAACTTAAGTTATCGGTATATTATAATTTGTTATGTATTTATTTGCAAAACGTGTCACCGTTTGTCTCCGAAGTGCCAAATATCGTAGAATTAACACATGCATCCATTTCGAAATTACATTAAATGTACACGCCCATACGCACATATGTTCAAAGGCTGACCGTTTTTTCAAGCACAAATGCTTATACGATTGTTTGTGTAGAATGATACGAACAGTAATTGTGTTGTCAAGTTCATTTCACTTGTATTACAACTTGTTATGATAGCTACATTCTTCATATATTAACACGAAAACTAGTTGATTTACAGGCCATGTGCATGCAAGAATAAAAAGGTTGACTAATTATATATGATAACGTAATGATAACGTATGGTGTGTTTTATTGATGAAGTAAGCTTGAGTAACATGTGTTGCTTGCTGCGCAAGTTCTCGATGAAATATGTCTGAATATATTTCGACGTGAACATACATATGCACGTTTTTGTAGCTTAATGATTAAGCAATTCTGCATTTTGCTGATGTATTGGAGAGCAATTATTCCCACCCAGAACACGTAAACAACATCGCTAGGGTGCTCCCAGATGGTTTTCAACTTATGAAACGTGGTGAGGGCGATTTCTGTTGGACATCGACCTGTTTTTTTGTCATGATAGTTTTCTAACTCTTCAATATTTGCGTTGTTATTTAGTTACATTGAAAAGCAAAACAATGATTGTACGTAGTTTATTTTAGGATTTCCCATGGGTTATAAGGGAACATCGTATGTTTAAAAATGGTATTGTACTAAAATCAAGCAGTACATACATATTGAGAAATTATTATCCGCTTGTGAAACTATTAATTGCTTTGATCACTGAATGCATATCCACAATGTGCCAAAATAAATATCATCATATTTATATTCATGCTAACATCATACATACTACAATTGCATGATTATGCAAGACAACTTCAAAGTTTCACACACGTTATTATGTTAAATAGTTTGTCCCTTTTTATGTCCATTTGCTCGTTATGTGCACAATTATAAAATAGGTATGTATATTTGTTTTAAAGAAATATTTCGATTATTAAATGGACGTGCTAATATTCCAAATGCATTATAGGTATCTTTCATATAAATACTGTTAGGAAACTTTCTGAAGGCTAAGTTTCCAGCAAAACAAATTCACGTTACGAAACGAAATTTTCCAAAATGGTATATGAACTGTGAAGGTATGAATGGAAATGTGTTGTCACTGAGATCAACTTATCGTTCGATTTTAGCAAACTGTTCATGTTTCTCAAAAAAAAAGTATTACGTAAATTGTTCGTACTTCGCTTGATAAGATGGGTCCAGTTACAGTTTTCACCTTGTTAACCTTTACATTCATTGTTGCAACGGCTGAGTAACTCTGTGCTCGCTCATTCAAATCCGACGTATTTCAAGTGTCGTAATCAACTGCGCATATTAGCATTGTCAACTGCACGCATTTTATCCTGTTTACGATGTAATTTAGTTGCATGCAATATTTTCTGAGAAATGCACATATGTTCAATGTCAGGTTGACATGTTGTTTTTGTCTTGTCAGAATGACATGATTAGATAAAAATATTGAGTATTTTGAATTAAATAATACACGGCAATATTTTCCGAGAAAGCGCACATGTGTTAAATGTCAGGTTGACATGGTTTTTTTTTAATGTCAGGATGAATTGATAAGTTTACGATATTAAAAAAAATATTGATTATTTAGAATTAAATAATACACGGCAATATTTTCCGAGAAAGCGCACATGTTTCAAATGTCAGGTTGACATGGGTTTTTTTAATGTCAGGTTGACATGAAAAGTTAAAGGTCTTTATACAAAATATCGAGTATTTAGAAGTATATCCTACGTGTAAACATTAACTGTAAGTAAAACAGAACTATTAACTCGTGCTTTGTTGAAATGATTTTATTATCAAACGGTAGTAGTAGTAGTAGTAGTAGTAGTAGTAGTAGTAGTAGTAGTAGTAGTAGTAGTAGTAGTAGTAGTAGTAGTAGTAGTAGTAGTAGGTAGTGGTAGTGGTAGTGGTAGTGGTAGTGGTAGTGGTAGTGGCAGTAGCAGCAGTATCAAATTACTGCATAAACATTGGGCTATGAATTTTCCAGATTTTTCATCAAAAGTCAATAACATTAACTGGAATTATTGACTCTTTTATGTATTATCTGCCTATGGCAATGTTGAGTGCGAGCTGCACATCATAATTATGCTATTGGTTTTTGTTCCATGAATAATGAAATCAAAGCACAATGCCTTATAATATGTAGATTATGTAACTGTTTCCATTGTTTATCAGTCTAATTACAACCATTTATTGTAATGGCCTTACATATAGATGATACAAGTGTTGTTTATTCATAGATAAATAATTGATGGAACTTGAAAATAATTTGATCTGGAAAAAATTTGAAAATTGGGAACCTTGATACTGAATTTTGTCAAACATTGTTTTGTTCCGTGAATATAGAGTTTTATGTTTTGCGTTCATTGTGTTATGGATTTTGTTGTTTTTCTGGTTTAAAATGTGTAAATAAATCACATGAAGAAAAGAGAAGCTAGTTGTTATTTTTTTATTTATTATTATATTATTATATAACACAGCAAAACATATCTGCAAGAATGTAGAGTGGACACATTATTAAAATAAAAGTTTCGTTCAACCCAGTACAATAAAATAGGCATCATTTAAAATGGACAAATCATAAATTATTACATGTAACTGTGTCATGAATCAAAACTAAAGAGCATAAAGAAGGCTATAATCTAATTAATGCACGTGCGTAAATTGTTTTACCAGATTGCCTGTTCAGTCCACACTAATCAGGGAGACACTTTCCGCTTTTGTCGTATTTTTCTATGAGCGAAAATCCAGTTATGGCAGGAAGTATCGCACCTGATAAGCCTGTGCGGACTACACAGCCTAATCTAGGACAACACTATGTACATGCATTAAAATCTCTTTTACAGAGCGAGCCTCAAGTATTTATTAAATGATTAATTACGTCTTCTCACATTTTTTTTTAAACACTCAGAAAACTCCCAGTAAAAGATGTTTATTTGATAGCAGGCGCAGGAAAATTAGTTGAACTTAAAAGTAAAATTATTCAGGAAATGTACATGAAGTTCCAAGCTTAACTAAACAGCACTGTCATTTCAAGCAATATATCGAAAAAATGTCTTGTCACTCGATAGTGTGCACGAAAATCGTCGATATATTTTGGTATTCCCATCCAATTTGGTACTGTATGATGTTCTTGTTTTGAGAGAGTATACTCAAAATAGTAAGGATACTGTATTCTTAATAACCCATCCAAACTAAAGCGCATTCCATCACTTACCCTACTTAACATGCGTGTTACAACTTCCGTTTCCAGACTAAAGTGTGCGATCGAAGTCGACCCTAGTTAACAGTAAAGATGGTATAGTTTTACAGCAAACGAAGTTGAACTACTTGTCTCTATTAAAGATAATAGCATATACAAAATATAAAAATAACAAAAAAATATGGGCTTCCATCCTGAGCTTAGAACCAGAAGAAAAAATGTGTGTTGATTGCGTGGAATTTCAGCCGATTAAACATCTTAAAGTAACGTGAACATTAACTCGCAACAATCACGCACCAATGTCGGAATTTTGACTACTACTCTAGAAGTGCTACTATATCTGCTGCAGCTACTATGTTTTGCGTTCATTGTGTTATGGATTTTGTTGTTTTTCTGGTTTAAAATATGTAAATAAATCACATGAAGAAAAGAGAAGCTCGTTGTTAATTTTTTATTTATTATTATATTATTATATAACACAGCAAAACATATCTGCAAGAATGTAGAGTGGACACATTATTAAAATAAAAGTTTCGTTCAACCTAGTACAATAAAATAGGCATCATTTAAAATGGACAAATCATAAATTATTACATGTAACTGTGTCATGAATCAAAACTAAAGAGCATAAAGAAGGCTATAATCTAATTAATGCACGTGCGTAAATTGTTTTACCAGATTGCCTGTTCAGTCAACACTAATCAGGGAGACACTTTCCGCTTTTGTCGTATTTTTCTATGAGCGAAAATCCAGTTATGGCAGAAAGTATCGCACCTGATAAGCCTGTGCGGACTACACAGCCTAATCTAGGACAACACTATGTACATGCATTAAAATCTCTTTTACAGAGCGAGCCTCAAGTATTTATTAAATGATTAATTACGTCTTCTCACATTTTTTTTTAAACACTCAGAAAACTCCCAGTAAAAGATGTTTATTTGATAGCAGGCGCAGGAAAATTAGTTGAACTTAAAAGTAAAATTATTCAGGAAATGTACATGAAGTTCCAAGCTTAACTAAACAGCACTGTCATTTCAAGCAATATATCGAAAAAATGTCTTGTCACTCGATAGTGTGCACGAAAATCGTCGATATATTTTGGTATTCCCATCCAATTTGGTACTGTATGATGTTCTTGTTTTGAGAGAGTATACTCAAAATAGTAAGGATACTGTATTCTTAATAACCCATCCAAACTAAAGCGCATTCCATCACTTACCCTACTTAACATGCGTGTTACAACTTCCGTTTCCAGACTAAAGTGTGCGATCGAAGTCGACCCTAGTTAACAGTAAAGATGGTATAGTTTTACAGCAAACGAAGTTGAACTACTTGTCTCTATTATAGATAATAGCATATACAAAATATAAAAATAACAAAAAAATATGGGCTTCCATCCTGAGCTTAGAACCAGAAGAAAAAATGTGTGTTGATTGCGTGGAATTTCAGCCGATTAAACATCTTAAAGTAACGTGAACATTAACTCGCAACAATCACGCACCAATGTCGGAATTTTGACTACTACTCTAGAAGTGCTACTATATCTGCTGCAGCTACTATGTTTTGCGTTCATTGTGTTATGGATTTTGTTGTTTTTCTGGTTTAAAATATGTAAATAAATCACATTAAGAAAAGAGAAGCTCGTTGTTAATTTTTTATTTATTATTATATTATTATATAACACAGCAAAACATATCTGCAAGAATGTAGAGTGGACACATTATTAAAATAAAAGTTTCGTTCAACCTAGTACAATAAAATAGGCATCATTTAAAATGGACAAATCATAAATTATTACATGTAACTGTGTCATGAATCAAAACTAAAGAGCATAAAGAAGGCTATAATCTAATTAATGCACGTGCGTAAATTGTTTTACCAGATTGCCTGTTCAGTCCACACTAATCAGGGAGACACTTTCCGCTTTTGTCGTATTTTTCTATGAGCGAAAATCCAGTTATGGCAGAAAGTATCGCACCTGATAAGCCTGTGCGGACTACACAGCCTAATCTAGGACAACACTATGTACATGCATTAAAATCTCTTTTACAGAGCGAGCCTCAAGTATTTATTAAATGATTAATTACGTCTTCTCACATTTTTTTTAAACACTCAGAAAACTCCCAGTAAAAGATGTTTATTTGATAGCAGGCGCAGGAAAATTAGTTGAACTTAAAAGTAAAATTATTCAGGAAATGTACATGAAGTTCCAAGCTTAACTAAACAGCACTGTCATTTCAAGCAATATATCGAAAAAATGTCTTGTCACTCGATAGTGTGCACGAAAATCGTCGTTATATTTTGGTATTCCCATCCAATTTGGTACTGTATGATGTTCTTGTTTTGAGAGAGTATACTCAAAATAGTAAGGATACTGTATTCTTAATAACCCACCCAAACTAAAGCGCATTCCATCACTTACCCTACTTAACATGCGTGTTACAACTTCCGTTTCCAGACTAAAGTGTGCGATCGAAGTAGACCCTAGTTAACAGTAAAGATGGTATAGTTTTACAGCAAACGAAGTTGAACTACTTGTCTCTATTATAGATAATAGCATATACAAAATATAAAAATAACAAAAAAATATGGGCTTCCATCCTGAGCTTAGAACCAGAAGAAAAAATGTGTGTTGATTGCGTGGAATTTCAGCCGATTAAACATCTTAAAGTGACGTGAACATTAACTCGCAACAATCACGCACCAATGTCGGAATTTTGACTACTACTCTAGTAGTGCTACTATATCTGCTGCAGCTACTATGTTTTGCGTTCATTGTGTTATGGATTTTGTTGTTTTTCTGGTTTAAAATATGTAAATAAATCACATGAAGAAAAGAGAAGCTAGTTGTTACTTTTTTATTTATTATTATATTATTATATAACACAGCAAAACATATCTGCAAGAATGTAGAGTGGACACATTATTAAAATAAAAGTTTCGTTCAACCTAGTACAATAAAATAGGCATCATTTAAAATGGACAAATCATAAATTATTACATGTAACTGTGTCATGAATCAAAACTAAAGAGCATAAAGAAGGCTATAATCTAATTAATGCACGTGCGTAAATTGTTTTATCTGATTGCCTGTTCAGTCCACACTAATCAGGGAGACACTTTCCGCTTTTGTCGTATTTTTCTATGAGCGAAAATCCAGTTATGGCAGAAAGTATCGCACCTGATAAGCCTGTGCGGACTACACAGCCTAATCTAGGACAACACTATGTACATGCATTAAAATCTCTTTTTACAGAGCGAGCCTCAAGTATTTATTAAATGATTAATTACGTCTTCTCACATTTTTTTTAAACACTCAGAAAACTCCCAGTAAAAGATGTTTATTTGATAGCAGGCGCAGGAAAATTAGTTGAACTTAAAAGTAAAATTATTCAGGAAATGTACACGAAGTTCCAAGCTTAACTAAACAGCACTGTCATTTCAAGCAATATATCGAAAAAATGTCTTGTTACTCGATAGTGTGCACGAAAATCGTCGATATATTTTGGTATTCCCATCCAATTTGGTACTGTATGATGTTCTTGTTTTGAGAGAGTATACTCAAAATAGTAAGGATACTGTATTCTTAATAACCCACCCAAACTAAAGCGCATTCCATCACTTACCCTACTTAACATGCGTGTTACAACTTCCGTTTCCAAACTAAAGTGTGCGATCGAAGTCGACCCTAGTTAACAGTAAAGATGGTATAGTTTTACAGCAAACGAAGTTGAACTACTTGTCTCTATTATAGATAATAGCATATACAAAATATAAAAATAACAAAAAAATATGGGCTTCCATCCTGAGCTTAGAACCAGAAGAAAAAATGTGTGTTGATTGCGTGGAATTTCAGCCGATTAAACATCTTAAAGTGACGTGAACATTAACTCGCAACAATCACGCACCAATGTCGGAATTTTGACTACTACTCTAGAAGTGCTACTATATCTGCTGCAGCTACTACCACTACAACAACTATTTCTACTGCTATTGCTGCTGGTTCTGGTGCTGCTACTGCACTGCTACTGTTACTTATACTACTACTACCACAAATACTACTACCACTACTACCAGTCCCACAACCACTACCACTACTACCAGTCTCACTACCACTACCGCTCCTACTATCACTACTACTACTACTACTACTGCTACTTCTTCTTCTTCTACTACTGCCACTACTACTACTGCTACTACTACTACTTCTGCTACTTCTAATGCTACTACTGCTACTAGTGCTACTGCTACAAATCCTGCTACTGCTCCTACTACTGCTATTTCTCATATTTCTGCTACTGCTGCTGCTACCACTGCTAGTACTGCTGCTGCTGCTTCAGCTGCTACTGCTGCTGCTACTGCTGCTAATTTTGATGCTGCTGCTCTGCTGCTACTACTGCTGCTGCTGCTACTGCTTCTACTGCTGTTACTGCTGCTGCTGCTACTGCCTCTACTGCAGCTTCTACTACTACTACAACAACTACTAGAGCTGCTACTTCTGCTACTGCAGCTAATCCTGCTACTGCTGCTACTCCTGCTACTGCTGCTGCTACTGATGCTGCAACTGCTTCTGCTGCTGTTGCTGGTACAGCTGCTGCTGCTGCTGTTGCTTCTACTGTTACTACTGCTGCTATTGCTGCTGCTGCTACTACTGCTGCTGCTGCTAGTGCTGCTGCTACTACTGCTGCTGCTGCTAGTGCTGCTGATAGTGCTGCTACTACTACTACTACTACTACTACTACTACTACTACTACTACTACTGCTTCTGCTACTGCTACTGCTACTGCTGCTGCTGCTGCTTGCTGCTGCTACTACTACTACTACTACTACTACTACTACTACTACTTCTACTACTACTACTACTACTACTACTACTACTGCTACCACTACTACTACTACTACTACTACTACTACTACTACTACTACTACTACTACTACTACTACTACTACTACTACTACTACTACTTCTACTACTACTACTAGTACTACTACTACTACTACTACTACTACTACTACTACTACTACTACTACTACTACTACTACTACTACTACTACTACTACTACTACTACTAGAATACCCTCGTCCGTTGACAAAACGTTCATGCTGGTTGGTAATTTCAAACTAGGTTTGCATTGTGGAATGGAGAGTTCATTATGTTGATTATGTAACGCTGTCTCTTTATTGTGTTAAGGATATTGAATAATATTAACAAATACGATTCTTTTATGAAATTATCCCTTGGCATGTGTTATCTAAACAATATTTAGATGAGTGTTTTACTGAACATTTAGTTATGTAAGTAACACATTTTAGATATCAGTCACTTCAGCCAATGTTCTTTGGTATATTGTTCAAAGCAATTATACAATAGTTATTTTAGCTCTGACAATTGCGGAGTGTAATATTGGCATCTTAAAATGGCTGAATTGAAGACTAAGCTTTGCTGAATTATATATTTAAGCTTTTGTAATGCGAACTAATAGGATATTTTGAAATGTTTCTTTTGCTCTCGTTCAAATTGTTGACATCACATGGACCACTTACACCGAGAAGTCAATACAGTCACGTGTTTATATGAAATAATTATTGAATGGTTTAGGCGTAACTCCTTCTATCAAGAGGACCCGGGTGAGAATCTCGTTGGGATCTCTATTTTATAATCATTTTTACAGCTATTGTTTTTAGAGTTATTTAACTTAAACTTTTTAGTTCCTATTCTTTAAGCTGTTACATTAAGACATTGAATGATATACTTTAACATACTAAACAATCCATGCACACGCTTAAACCGTCGGCTGACCGCGTATTAAAGTGATCTAAGTAATGTACAAGATAAGTATTGATGCAAAGCATCAAAGGGCGTCGGGAATTACAGTGTAAAAGGCACTCAATAAAGTTACATGGAACGATTTTTTTCTACTGTAAATATTAATATATTGGCCGATTATTTTAAACAAAATAGAAAAAGATACTGGTGTAACCGTCATCTATGATTTTGTATTATAACTCCCAAAAAACCATTGTCTATGATGTTGTGTTATGACCCCCAAATAACCATTATCTATGATTTTGTTTTGTAACCACAAAATAGTTCATAGTTCAATTTATTTACATTGGTTTCCATTTTTTACTGGCATCCGTGTACAGTTTTCATTAATGGAACAGAACTGTGTAGGTTTTAAAATATTTGCTTCATCTTGTAAGCGTAATTTCATATTTTTCTCAACTTCAAGGGGAGATAATTCTGAACTTATTCTTACGTTGCTCATTTACGATAGGGGTTGAGTACTCATTGCTATGAAAAGACTGTAAAAGTTTTAATGTGTTTACGAACCCCCCCCCCCCCCCACCCTCTCACACATATATTTCATGGGCATAATAAAAACAAAAAATGGTTACAATAAAACAGCATATTTATTTAAACTAAAATGTCTACATCAAAACAAAAAGTTAACATAGAACACAAATAAAATAATTTGATTCTACTGGGGCTCGAACCTTGGGCCTCTCACATGTGAAGCGAGCGTGTAACCACTACACTACAGAACCGCTTGAAAAATCACCTTCTTACTAAGATATTAATAAGTGACTGTAGTGTAACGGTTATCAATAAAGCAATAAACCGTGTAATCGCTGTCGTCTTGTAAAATTGAAGAAAATACTCGTTAACCAAAACTCGAATAGCAAAAGTCTTCTCTTTTGTTAGAAAAAACACAAAATAAATATATTTTGATTATGTTTTGTTTTTATACAAAACCAGAAAGTTCACCGGTTCGCGTATTTGCCCAGTCCCTGTGATCTTTTATTATTGCCCAGTCCTTGTGAACAGTTATCAATTAAAAGAATTAGCTTTGCATTATTGGCAATAAATGTTGTAGTAAATGTAATAGGCAGAAATGCAGTTCTTATTTACACTAATTTACACATAAAAAAACACTATGCAAGATATTCTGACAACAAAAATATATACATTGATCCGTAAAATAACTTCTTCTCCCATAAGCGAAAAAAACGTATTATATACGAGTCGCCGCACTTCAGTGCGACGCCAATGATTTGGAGGTCCAGGCATTTCCATACAGGGGAGGTAACCGCTGAGAGTAGTGTGCCAAACTCTCCAGCGGCTGCCTACCCTAATAATCGAAATATTCAGAACGAGTCACGATTGTACGTAGAGGTTTGCAGTATCATTATCATCACCATCATCATCATCATCATCACCACCATCATCATCATCATCATCATCATCATCATCATCATCATCATCATCATCATCATCATCATCATCATCATCATCATCATCATCATCATCATCATCATCATCATCATCATCATCATCATCATCATCATCATCATCATCATAATCATCATCATCATCACCATCATCATCATCATTATCATCATCCTCCTCCTCATCATCATCTTCATCGTCATCATCATCATCAGCAGCAGCAACAACAGCATCAACAGAAAAAGCAGCAACAGCAGCAGCAGCACCATCACCACAACCACCTCCACCACCACCATTATCATCGTCATTATCATTCGCCATCATCAATCGCCATGGCCACATGGCCATAATTGCCATGTTCGTTTTCATAACAATCATCATGATCACCAACACATATCATACTAATTACGACCACCATCATCAATAAACATCTACATTATTGACGATTTCATCTGATTGCGATTGTATTTGAAGATATTGCTGTTTCTGCATTATTTGAAGTGACTTACGGTTCATGTGGAAAAAGATCAACTTAAAGTTAAACAACAACAATAAACAAGATAGTGGTCATTGGTGCATTTCAAAACAACGATTTCAGCTTGTTATCATGTATGCAATATATTTCCATATAATTATTTTGCATGTCTGTACAGTTTCACGTAACTACAATTAGTTGCCATTTGAATATCGATTTCACAAATATGTAATGACGATAAAATAAAAGTTAACGGCAAGCATACACAAATCACCAGGAAACTGATACGACTCTAAACAGTGATTTCAAACAACTAAACGGCATTGTCCTACATATTATTTCTATTTAAAGACGATGCAATGAATGTAATCATTGGTAACGTATTTGTATAGTTTCATGTGAATATTATCGCAACCAGAAATTACTCAATTAAAAACAAACCTTTTTTAAAATATTGTTTAAATAATAATTATATATTCCTAATGACTAATTAATATTTATATTTATGCTATTAATTATAATTATTATTAATAACAAAATATGTATTAAATATATTTTTTGTTAAACTAACATTAAAGACGCAGATCAACCTAAGGTATTTATAAAAATAGAAAAATACTAGAATGTTGTTTGTTAATTATACACATAAAAAGTACCTTAGTTTAATGATTGTCTTGTTTAAGTATAGGTCAATTAATTAAAATAAAATATTCAGCTCCGAATTGTATCCTTTTCACTCGTTTTCAAATGCTCGAACAATACAAACGCACTTGTTGTTGTTTTAAACTAACAGGGAATTAACTACGTCTTTTGCATAAATATCTTTTAGGAACAGAAATTATAATCTTAAAGCAGAAAATGTATAATACTTCTTGCTTAAGAATATTGAGTCCAATAAGCAGCACATTTAATATAATTTATAAAAAATTCTGTTTGTATCTATCCAAATATCGTTTTCTTATATATATATATATATATATATATATATATATATATATATATATATATATATATATATATATATATATATATATATCGCGTATTCGCACACAGCACAGTGACCCGGTAGCTGAACATTTCTACACCGACGGACATTCCATGGATGATTTCCAAATAATTGGACTCGAAAAACTCAGCGGGTCGGACGAGAACCGCAAAACCATGGAGCAATTGTGGAAGTCAAAACTAAGGACATACCGACCATATGGCATCAACGTGCAAGAATAAACGTTAATAAAAGGGCGCGTAAACAACGTTGACGCCGGAAATGCACGACGTCATTTCCGTTCATAATAAAACATCTGAAAATAAAAAATGGCCGCTGATGAAGACCGTCAGGTTGAAAGCTTTGGGAAAAAATAGATACAAGACTAATAGAGACTTTGTTGATATATATATATATATATAATATTATTATAGGTGCTACCTAATTTACGGGCAAAAGCTTTTAAAGTTTTTTTTTGATAACCATGTATTTTTAATAAAATACATGGACATGATTGTGTTCAAAATATTATAATTGTTGCAATAATTAAGTAATGCATAAAAAAATCAATCTTAAAACGAGTTACATGTTCCAAGCTTAAAGATCTAGCATCTTATTTTTTTTGTTTCCTAGCCACAGGAAGTTATAGCTGGTTCGGTGTCTGTGGTATAGTGGATGGGGTGTCTGCTAACTGGCTTAGTCACTGGGAGGTCTCTGTATTGAACCCTTAAGTGGGAGCATTCTTTAGATAACCCTAAAGACATACTATGGCGTACCATTTGGGTTGAGTCAAGAAGACCTACAAGTTAAAAAGAGAAATGTACGGCGAAGTACAATACTTGTACGTCGACATAAATATAAAATACACTTCAAAGTATATATTTGTACGTCAAAGTACAATTTGTACTTCGACATACATGTTTGTACTTTTACGTACACATTTTCTGAACAGCCAATCAAAACACTAGTCTCTTGAGCCGCTTTTCCTTCAGATTTATTCATAATAAATGTTTAAAATCTCTTTTTTAATTGAGGACAAAATGGTAAAAATATCAGAATGGCAAAAAAAAACAAATAGAAGTTTTAAGTATTTAATGCATTGAAATAGATTATATACAAATTTAAAGAAGATTCAAGTGTTACCTTTTTAGAATCAAAATTATTCAGCATATTGTGAGTATTTATTGATCATGCGGGGCGGAGTATCACGACCGTCCAGCGCATTACTGTGTAGGAAATTCCCAACTGTAACCAAACAGTTACAAAGCATTAACAGGATAAATAATGTATTATAACCTCCCCGTTGGTCGTATTTTGTGATAACCATAACTTGCATAAGTCAGAGGTTAATTCCGCCACGCCAGGTCAATAAATACGCACACTTTCTATGAGTTAGCGGTTGATAGTCGCATAATTTGGTATAAATCATAATAATAATAATAATAATGTTCAATGTCAAATATCTCTAAAAGCAACAGACGTAAGGTGTCTTCTGATTGGCTAACACTCAAGGGTCGGTGAAAATTGTACGTCGAAGTACATTTCTCGTTCTACCTAGTACTTCTTGTAGACTTTCGACGTCATGGTACGTCATATAGACACTAAGTACTGGTCCTACCCAGGAAACAGTTTGTTTCATCAAATGTCTCGATTCAACTTGACAGCTTGCTTAACCAGTTGCATTTAGCATACAGTACACTGATTTAACATAATCAAAATCATGTGATGTGTCAAATCAATTTTGATTGACAAATTTGACAGGATTGTTTAATCCAATAAGTTTTAGACTGTCAAATAACACACACTACGTATTGAAAGCCATACCTGGAGCTTTCTTCTGTATATCACTGACTTCATCAGAAGAATGATTTCTACTGTTGGGAAACGTTAACACCACTAATTGTCTTCTTATGTATTATCAATGTATAGTTATGTGTAACAGCATAACAACATACTTGTTTCGCAATTAAAATATTTAATAAATACAGGTATCTTGCAGGTTTCTAATTTTCTTTCGCAAACTATTGTTGAATAGTTTAAATTTTGTCGCCACTAAAAACTAGCCATTTTGTAGCAATTCTAAAATCACAGTCTAAACTGCATACACTTAGCTCTATACAGAGCTCCAGAAAAGGATTTGTGAAATTAGAAAGAAAAGGAGTAACGCTTAAAATCAATTAGTACCTGTACTACCATATCCAAAAATACAGGTAGTACTGTACTACCCTTGTTCTTGGATATTGAAGGGTGTATAACTGACTTTACAGAAACATTTGCAGCAATTATAATAAATATATGTAGCTTCTTAAACAGTTACTGTATTAGGTTTTCCATTCTGAATTATGATGCAAATACAACTACACATTACAACTAATGACTAATACTATTTCTTCATTTTTCTTGACAAGAAAACACAAGCCAACTAGTAAGCTAAGTAAATGAACACTTATTTCACTGTCTCATTCGTTTCTCATCATTTTTTCTTACGTTTTAAGCCACCGATGCAATCAAATCATTTAATATCGGGGCGACAATGTCTTTTTCTGGGTTTACATATTTAATGTCAGGATGGTTAGACAACACCGTATGTAGCCATTTTATGACAACAAAGTGTTGTTTTGAACAGCTTTCGGTTAAGCCGGCATTCAATTGCGCGCAGACATATTGTTTTTGACAGATTTACAAGTTACAGGAAATCACGCGACAGAATCGACAAAAATATATGAACCCAGTCTACAATTTGTCGGTAATTTAAATTAACGAAAAGCGTTGTTAGGTTAGGGACCAATAAAATAAATCACGCCGTGCTGACGCAGACGTATCGGTACGTCCAGATTGTTTTCATAAATGCGTAAAATGGATATTAATGCCGTTATTGTACGTCCAGTTTATAAAAATAAATGCGTAAATCTTCATAAAAAAGGCGTATTTACGGCTGTACGGCCCTTATCTGGAGCTCTGTCTATAGTTACAATTTGAATGCAAATATTAGAATGCATCATGTTATACCATCCATATTTTTTTATTTAAACATTCAAATAACACATAACACAGTACATATATAAAAAGGTATGTGGTATTGTGTGCAGATACAAAACACTTCACATCATTTATTTGCACATAAAATAATAGTTACAAAATAAGTAAAACTAAAACACTGTCATCTACCTACATTTCAAGAATATTTACGTATATGAAATTACAAAGTGGTGTTATTGTATTACCTTTTACAAAATTAAGATTGCTGGTTTTGTACTAGCCATAAATCATTTATCATGGATTGACAAGTAACAACCAATTTATTAATTACACAATAGAATGGAAATCATATTAATTGCATTATGCATTTACTAAACAAGGTATTTGCTACTGTTTAGAATTACACTATCTTACTTAAAATGATCACAGGTACTTAGTGCTTTTAAATACTTGTGGTAAGTTTTGTATTACTAGTTTGACAACTATCGGCAGACACTTGTCGATATACAGACAAAATTTGCATGGGAACTTTCATATTTTTTCAGCATAATTGCCTTCAAATTGTTAATTTAACAACCCTTTGACATTGTTTGCACATCTGATCTTATTATACCATAGTTGATTTTTGTTTATAGATAGACATATATAGACTTTTCAAAGTTCTATAAAAGTTCACACATGTTCCATCCAAGTAAACAAACAGAACCAATAAAGATCACCACAGATAATAACTGTGTGTATAGATTGGAAATTTTGATAGTTCAGGAATCCCTCCTTTGTTGATATCTGTAAACCAAAACTGTCAGTTTTGCTGGATAGAATGGCTTGTATGATGCCCAGCAGAACAGCGGGTATGATGATATTAAAGGTGGTCCCGTGTTTGAACATACTAAGCTGTTCATTTGTACCTCGTGTGTGATCATATAAAAGGTTGTCCATTAGTACCTCGTGTGTGATCATATAAAAGGTTGTTCATTTGTACCTCGTGTGTGATCATATTAAAGGTTGTCCATTAGTACCTCGTGTGTGATCATATAAAAGTTTGTCCATTAGTACCTCGTGTGTGATCATATAAAAGGTTGTTCATTTGTACCTCGTGTGTGATCATATAAAAGGTTGTTCATTTGTACCTCGTGTGTGATCATATAAAAGGTTGTCCATTAGTACCTCGTGTGTGATCATATAAAAGGTTGTTCATTTGTACCTCGTGTGTGATCATATAAAAGGTTGTTCATTTGTACCTCGTGTGTGATCATATAAAAGGTTGTTCATTTGTACCTCGTGTGTGATCATATTAAAGGTTGTTCATTAGTACCTCGTGTGTGATCATATTAAAGGTTGTCCATTAGTACCTCGTGTGTGATCATATAAAAGGTTGTTCATTTGTACCTCGTGTGTGATCATATAAAAGGTTGTTCATTTGTACCTCGTGTGTGATCTTATTAAAGGTTGTTCATTAGTACCTCGTGTGTGATCATATTAAAGGTTGTCCATTAGTACCTCGTGTGTGATCATATTAAAGGTTGTTCATTTGTACCTCGTGTGTGATCATATCAAAGGTTGTCCATTAGTACCTCGTGTGTGATCATATTAAAGGTTGTCCATTAGTACCTCGTGTGTGATCATATTAAAGGTTGTCCATTAGTACCTCGTGTGTGATCATATTAAAGGTTGTCCATTAGTACCTCGTGTGTGATCATATTAAAGGTTGTTCATTTGTACCTCGTGTGTGATCATATTAAAGGTTGTCCATGAGTACCTCGTGTGTGATCATATTAAAGGTTGTTCATTAGTACCTCGTGTGTGATCATATTAAAGGTTGTCCATTAGTACCTCGTGTGTGATCATATTAAAGGTTGTTCATTTGTACCTCGTGTGTGATCATATTTAAGGTTGTTCATTTGTACCTCGTGTGTGATCATATAAAAGTTTGTCCATTAGTACCTCGTGTGTGATCATATAAAAGGTTGTTCATTTGTACCTCGTGTGTGATCATATAAAAGGTTGTTCATTTGTACCTCGTGTGTGATCATATAAAAGTTTGTACATTAGTACCTCGTGTGTGATCATATAAAAGTTTGTCCATTAGTACCTCGTGTGTGATCATATAAAAGGTTGTTCATTTGTACCTCGTGTGTGATCATATAAAAGGTTGTTCATTTGTACCTCGTGTGTGATCATATAAAAGGTTGTTCATTTGTACCTCGTGTGTGATCATATAAAAGTTTGTCCATTAGTACCTCGTGTGTGATCATATAAAAGTTTGTCCATTAGTACCTCGTGTGTGATCATATAAAAGGTTGTTCATTTGTACCTCGTGTGTGATCATATAAAAGGTTGTTCATTTGTACCTCGTGTGTGATCATATTAAAGGTTGTTCATTAGTACCTCGTGTGTGATCATATTAAAGGTTGTCCATTAGTACCTCGTGTGTGATCATATAAAAGGTTGTTCATTTGTACCTCGTGTGTGATCATATAAAAGGTTGTTCATTTGTACCTCGTGTGTGATCATATTAAAGGTTGTTCATTAGTACCTCGTGTGTGATCATATTAAAGGTTGTCCATTAGTACCTCGTGTGTGATCATATTGCAGGTTGTTCATTTGTACCTCGTGTGTGATCATATCAAAGGTTGTCCATTAGTACCTCGTGTGTGATCATATTAAAGGTTGTCCATTAGTACCTCGTGTGTGATCATATTAAAGGTTGTCCATTAGTACCTCGTGTGTGATCATATAAAAGGTTGTCCATTAGTACCTCGTGTGTGATCATATTAAAGGTTGTTCATTTGTACCTCGTGTGTGATCATATTAAAGGTTGTCCATTAGTACCTCGTGTGTGATCATATTAAAGGTTGTTCATTAGTACCTCGTGTGTGATCATATTAAAGGTTGTCCATTAGTACCTCGTGTGTGATCATATTAAAGGTTGTTCATTTGTACCTCGTGTGTGATCATATCAAAGTTTGTCCATTAGTACCTCGTGTGTGATCATATAAAAGGTTGTTCATTTGTACCTCGTGTGTGATCATATTAAAGGTTGTTCATTAGTACCTCGTGTGTGATCATATTAAAGGTTGTCCATTAGTACCTCGTGTGTGATCATATTAAAGGTTGTTCATTTGTACCTCGTGTGTGATCATATCAAAGGTTGTCCATTAGTACCTCGTGTGTGATCATATTAAAGGTTGTTCATTAGTACCTCGTGTGTGATCATATTAAAGGTTGTTCATTAGCACCTCGTGTGTGATCATATTTAAGGTTGTCTATTAGTACCTCGTGTGTGATCATATTTAAGGTTGTTCATTAGTACCTCGTGTGTGATCATATTAAAGGTTGTCCATTAGTACCTCGTGTGTGATCATATTAAAGGTTGTTCATTTGTACCTCGTGTGTGATCATATCAAAGGTTGTCCATTAGTACCTCGTGTGTGATCATATTAAAGGTTGTTCATTTGTACCTCGTGTGTGATCATATTAAAGGTTGTTCATTAGCACCTCGTGTGTGATCATATTTAAGGTTGTCCATTAGTACCTCGTGTGTGATCATATTTAAGGTTGTTCATTAGTACCTCGTGTGTGATCATATTAAAGGTTGTCCATTAGTACCTCGTGTGTGATCATATTAAAGGTTGTTCATGTGTACCTCGTGTGTGATCATATTACAGGTTGTTCATTAGTACCTCGTATGTGATCATATTACAGGTTGTTCATTAGTACCTCGTGTGTGATCATATTACAGGTTGTTCATTGGTACCTCGTGTGTGATCATGTAAATCTTGTACATTAATGCCTCGTTATGATCATAAAATTAAAGTTTTTACCTCGGATTTTCTACATTCTCCCTCATAGACATATTCTTCTCAAACAATGATTAGTAAGAAATATATGCTGTGGAATGTTATTTAAATATTTTAGCGCAAACAGGTAAACAATCGCATATTGTGAATATTTCTCTGCATTAAAAAAATCTTAAAAATTTGGTTATTGTAACGTTCAATTTGTACGGAAACACGTCTTGCATCATGCGTTTACTGATGGCATCGTATACTAAAATGCTTATATGTTAAAAACATATTTGTTCGAAATGTGTTGTCAACTTGGAAAACGTCTTTATGTAATGAAACATATCACATCTTTAATTATAAGAAAACTATGTATATGCCTTATGTAAGAATTATGTGTTCGATGCATTCGGTGGATTATTGCAAACTGATACAAAAATAACATGTGTTCCAGCGTTTAACAAACAGTGTTTGAAACATCTATCCATCTTATATTTCAATTGTATAGTCGTAAAAGCATTTGTCCGATAATGTATGACTTTATCAAAATCACTCGAATCGGAGAACACAAACGTTCGGTTACGTTCTTCTGTCGACGCCACCCACAGGCATATGGTTTAATATCGAAACGGACTATAAGACAAGCTTATTAAAGGGGCCTTTTCACAGATTTTGGCATGTTTTGAAGTTTGTCATTAAATGCTTTATATTGATAAATGTAAACATTAAATTTTAAAAGCTCCAATAAAAAATAAAAAATAAAATTTAAAAAGGAAAAAAAAAGTAGCCCGCAGCAGGGCTCGAACCAGTGACCGCCGGAATCCTGCAGTAAAAACGCATTAGCCAACTGTGCTCTCCTGCCAAGCATACATAAAATGCGTATTTTATACGTTATATAAGCAATCTTCGTAGTTTCACAAATTTAAACGACAACAACAGAACTCTCCAAATTATTCAATCGTTTCGCATTGCAACGCTTTATAATTTTTAGGTTTTTAAATCGTCAAAAGATGCATATAATGGCTATATTAGACCATGGCAAATGTTCAGTAATACTGTTTCCTCACAAATATCATAAATAAACCGAAAATTTGCGAATCTGAAACAACTTTTTTCCATTTTGTCAATTTACTAAACGGTGAAAAGATCCCTTTAAGAGCGGATTTTAGAGTAGATTGTTACACATTATTCGGTCAATGTATGATGAACTGAAATTATTTGTAAAACACACGGGCGTTGTCGGTTTTCTTAGGCGGCGAAGTTGAATTATTGCAAGGGGAGACATTCTCGCCTTCACTATGTTCTCTTTTCGCTAACGACATCGAATACTTTTTAAATAAAACCAATGAAAACATAAAAACGTTAGACCAGCTATATATATTTATTTATAATTGTTTTAACAAGATGCTGTACTTTTTTTCCGAAACACCGAAAAAGAGTGGACATAATTCACATAACGAGCCCGATGTTTATAACAATGAGCAAATAGAAATGGTTCAATCATTTAACTATTTCGGTTTTCTGCTATCAATTGATGGGTCATTTGTACAACAACTCAAACGTTATCAGATCAAGGCTTAAAGGCAAAGGGATCGTTATTTTTTCACTCAGCAAAGAGCTGCATGCTCCTGTTAAAATAATGTTGAATCTGCTTGAGTCGTATGTTACTTCACTACTGTGTTATGCGTGTGAGGTTTTGGGCTTTCCAAATGCTGAGGATATTGAAAGAGTTCATAGAAGATTTTTGAAACGAAAACTTTGTGTCAAAATGAGTTCTCCTAATACAGCAGTATACGAGTAAACTAGGGCGATACCAATTATATATAAATAGCTATGTACGAATTGAATACTGTTAAACAAACTATTATATAGTACACTATGTTATATGAGAAACGGCGCTGAAAATATAATTCGATGTGACAATTGGATAACTAAAGTACGAGACTTGCTTTAAAATACTGGTTTTGTAGATGTATGGCTGTATCAGTAAATTCCCATGTTTATATCCCAATATTTTAAACTAGACTTATTGATATGTAAATAAGTTTGTGGCATCATTTAAATGTAAAAAGTTCAGTACCATTTTACAAAGAGATGAAACATCGATTTGAATTATCTGATTACCTTAACATAATCCAAAACTTTAATTTAAGAAAAAAAAACATATTAAAATTAAGACTGTCGTCATATATGTACAAAATTGAGTCTGGGAGACAAATAAATATTCCTAAAAACGAACGTAAATGTAGTTTATGTTACTCAAACTATATCGAAGACGAGTACCATTTTGTAATTGTGTTTCCTCTTTATAAAAATATTAGAAGAGTGAATATCGACAAATTGTACTATAACCGACCTAGTTTGCTTAAATTAAAACATTTGTTAACAAATACTAACACTAAAGTTTTAACGAAGCTCGCGAAATATTGTGATATGCTTTTAAAATGCAAACGTTGAGTATAATAACTGCCTTAGTGCATTTTAAACACATTTTATATACTATTGTTGTCACTTTCGAATTGCTATGCATGTGCTTATTGCTTATATATTGTCAGTTTTGTATTTATAACAATGAACTAGACTTGTTCAAGTTATATGAATAAACTCTTTGTTCTGTTCTATAAAGATTAGCCTTGTTGTTTCCCTTTGAGGGAGGACGTGTTATTTTTGGACAGAGCAAAAAAATAAATAAAACATAGTAAAGTGAATATTTTCACTGGATTAAAGTGGTATTTGTGAAAAATGGAAGTTTTCTTGTAACGAGGTAATACGACTTCATTTAAAATTGAAAAACAACTACAATGTAAAAACTTTTTATAGTGCACATGGTCACGCTATGCTTCAAAAGAGGATGTCGCCATATTGAATGTGTACATTTTGACATATGTGTAAACTGACAATAATACACACGCCTGCACAACAAGATCAAAATATGTATACTTCTCAAAAGAAAATAGTAAATGGCGGATAAGCGAAAGCACATTAGTACAAGCGGGAGTGAGTTAGAGTCAAGTATAAGTGAAGTAGTGGTAGAAAAACAAAAGAAGAAAAAAGGTAAAATAGTCGCATCAAAAGGAAAAACGATCCCTGAAACACAGGGTGAAAGTATGGAGAGCCAAATTCAAGATTTGAAAGTCGAACTGAAATTGATGAGCGATAAGTTGACATCGTTTATAGATAAAAACGACTCATTTACAAAGGAATTGGTAACTAAAATAACAACACAGGTTAAAGCAGAAATAGTTAAGCCATTTGAAAAGAGAATTGAAATTCTAGAAGCAAAGTTGTTCGAAAAAGAGCTCGACAGTGACAAATTAAATAGGAAAATTGAAAGCCTTGAAAATGATCTGAAGAAAGCAAAGGAAAGTGAACAACATGACAAAACATGCATAATTAGGGTCATGGAAAAACAATCAGGTAAACTCAACGAGCTTGAGCAGTATGGAAGACGGAATAATATCCGGATAGCAGGGTTAGCCGAAGCGAGCAATACTAACAATAACAATAAAACGACAAGTGAAACGGCAGAAGACACTAGCAAGGCAATAATAAAATTTCTAAATGAGAAGATCGAGGGGCTTAATCTTTGCATAAACGATATTGACATAGCACATCGACTAGGCAAGAGAGATACCAATAGTAAACCAAGAGCAGCAATTGTGAAATTCGTGTCCAGGTACAAGAGAGATCAAGTGATGAAAAATAGAAGGTGCCTGAAAGGTTCTGGCATCTTTCTAAATGACGACCTAACAAAGCTGAACCAAGCTGTTTTGATGTCAATAAAACGTAAACTGAACCAAGAACGAAATGAAACAGCTTGGTCCTGGGAAGGGAAATTGTACGTGAAAACAGCAAGTGGTACAATTACCCAAGTACGATTTGACGAGTACAGCAAATGGACAGGGCCAGAATGGAACACCATACTCAAACAGTTTAACAATTCATAATATGTGTGCACTCTATCTTTCATCGAACAGTATACGCATAAGCGTTTTTCACGAGGAAACGATGCTTGAAACCATGCACTGGTGATTTTTGTTAAAGGGATATGTTGAATCATAATTTTGTCACATTTATAAGACATCAAGCTCTCCTAAAAATAGAAAATAATAGTTAACGAATTATTTGTATATTGACATACAGTAGTTTTTTTGTGTTTTTCAGCTTATAAAAACAAAGTTCGTTTATCAATGCATAAAAGCGTTCGTTAACTGTATTATAAATACATAATTACAGTTTAACTATATGCGTTTGTGTGAATTTTAAATACGATTTTGGATAGCTATGTACAATCTAATGAATTATTTGTATACTGCAAAAGGCTAGTTTTTTTCAATCTATATCAAAAAATAAGTTTTTTTTATTAATGCAAAAAATTATAAAGCGGCAAAAAGGTATTATTTGTAAAATATGTAATAAGATGTTCAAGTAGACCGATTTTATATGAATGCACCTATAACAATTAGAATGATAAAATATATGCATGCATTTTTGTAATATATAGCAAGTGGTCCGAATGCTAATCTAATAGATTTTTTTCGCTTTTTCGCTCCATTAGATAAGCTGATAATCGGATAGTTATGCAACAGGACATGTGTTTAATTTGTCAATTAGGATAGCAATCGATACAAACTTTTGATATGCTTATTGTGTCCAAAATAAGGCTAATCTAATGTGTTTTCGCCTTTTTAGCTTCATTAGATTAACCGATTATTGGATAATATTGTGACAAGTAAACGTCCTAAAAATCAATTATAGATACATAATTGTAGTGATGCTATATACATTTGGTATCCTTGATTAACTCTTTTCAAGGTAACCACTTACATGTAGAAAAACGTTATCATCTTGGATGTAGTTGCATGAAGACACAATCATATTGTTCAGCGATGCATAATGTATTGATACAGACAGTCCAGGCGTGGATAAATTTTATCAAATTGTAAAACATCAAAATTGCAAAAGAATACATTCTAGATCACCCTCGAAGTTATAGTGTGTCTTTTATTTAGTGGTGATAATGATTTTGACCATAATGTTGTTGTTTTTCTTGGTGTTATTGTACTGTATACGAATATATATGTGTTTAGTTTTTGTAAGACAAACAAATTTACTCTCACAAGTGCAAACGCACGCACGCACACACGCACGCACACACGCACGCACGCACGCGCGCACGCACGCACACACACACACACACACACACACGCACTAAGACACACACACACACACACACACGCACGCACGCACGCACGCACACACACACACGCGCACACGCACACGCACACACACCCTCACACACACACACACACAATCACTCCGATTGATTAGCTAATTATCCGATATTTATGCTACAGGATACGTGTTTAACTTGTTGAATAGTATGCATTTACTATAGATCTAATGCAGATTTGTACCAAGTTGTTAAAAATGTAAACAGATAAATGATAAGATGGCAAAAGATTAAACTGGTAGTATGCTATTTGTACCCAAAATAAGACTAGTCCAATGTGTTATTAATCATTTAAACTGCATAAGATTAACCGATTATCGGATATTATTGCAAACTTTCTATAAATCAATTATAGATAATATTTATAGTTTCGTTACATATATTTAAGTGAATTTAACTACGATTTGTTGACATCTTTGATTAACTTAATCTTTTAAAGTAACCACTAACATATGGCAAAACGATATCATCTTGGATGCAGTTGCATGAAGACACAGTTATAGTGTTCAACGGGGCATAATAATTGATACATACGGTTCTTACGTGGAGAACTTTTACCAAATTGTGAAGCCTCAAAATTGAAAAAGAATATATCCTAGATTACCCCCGATGCTATCGTTTTTTTCAGTGGTGATAATGATTTTGATCATAGTGTTGTTGTTTTTCTTGGTGTTATTGTACTGTATACGAACATGTATGTAATTAGTCTTCTTTAGAGAAAAACAAATCGGCTCGCACAAGTGCAAATACAAACCCACACGCGCACACACGCACGCGCATACACGCACGCACGCACGCGCATACACCAAACACACACACATTCACACACAATACCGCGTGCGCACACGCACGAACGAATGCACGTACGCTTTTCTGGAATTTTTATACGTTTGCATCCATAGATAGACATCCATATAAGTTGAGCTTAATGACTTATAGAAAAGAAAAAATGACAAAAGTAACAAACCACGCAAAAGAAATAATACACTCACATTGAACATGAAGTATATATGTGTATGTGTATATATGTATATGTATATGTATATATATACATATTTACACTCATGAGCTAATTATATTCCTTTTTTTATAAATATTTCATTTATACAAAAACTAACGACCACGCACTATTTTTTTATTATACATGTTATTCATGTCTTTAAACTCGTTTTTAACACAACTCTCTCATCTTAATAGGCAAGATCCATTATACATTATCCATTATTTCTTTTTACTTCTTCTTTCTATGGAATATTCATCTGTTTGTATCCCTAATTTTTGTTTTCTATTTTTGCTCGTATGTGTAAACATCTTATGTCTTATAATAGAGACTAACTGGATATGTTTAAAAAAAGAAACTAACTGGACAAGCACACACAAACTATCATTAACATCACCCTCCACCTTTTTAAATGATTAAATTATGTACTTTAAATGCTAAAGGGCTAAACAACAAAGACAAACGCATTAAAATCTTCAAATGGTTAGACGACAAAAAATATAGTATATGCCTATTACAAGAAAGTCACTTGACACATACTTTAGCACAAACCTTAAAAGATGAATGGGACGGAGAAATTTATCTCAGTGGAGAACATACAAATAAACAAGGCATTGCCTTTCTGATAAAAAATAATATAGGTGTCACAGTCGATAACTTTAAGGAAATAATAATTGGCAGACAAGCAAGTATAGATATCAAAATACACGAAACACAAATAACATTAATCAACGTCTACGGCCCTAACATAGACGATTCCACATTTTACGAAACATTACAATCCTTTATAATCAATAACCAAGATAAAAATATTATAATCGGTGGTGATTTCAATACTGTCCTGAACCCATTATTAGATAAAAAGAATGGAAACCTTTATACTCATACTAAAAATAGAAACATTTTAAACAACATAATTGAAAACTACAATATGATAGATATCTGGCGTACAATATACCCAAACGAAAGCAAATTCACCTGGCACTCAAACACAAAACCAACAATATTTTGTAGATTAGACTATTTTTTAATATCTGAATCACTTTGCAACATAATTGACACATGTAACATAAAACCAGGGTTTATGACTGACCACTCTCTAGTTGAACTTAAACTGCACAATATACAACCTGAAAGAGGCCCAGGATACTTTAAAATTAACAACAGCATCTTATTAGATACACAATATCAAACACAAATAAAACAGGAAATATTAAATACAGTTCAAAATAATAAAGATGCAAACCCAAACACCTTATGGGAAGTAATTAAAGGAAATATACGTAACACAACAATTAGATACACATCATTTAAACAAAAAGAAACACACAAACTTGAAAATGAAACCATCAAAACCATTGAAACACTTGAAAAACAATTGCATCAAACAAACACAAATGATACCACCGACATTGAAAATGAAATAACTTTAAAAAAGCAAATATTAGATGGAATTTATCATACACATCTCAATGGAATAATACTAAGAGCGCGTGCACAGCATGTTGAACACAATGAAAAAAATACAAAATATTTCGCAAACATTGAAAAACGTAGAAGTGAACAAAAAACTGTACACAAATTAGTAGTCAATGGCAAAGATATAACAAACAGAACTCAAATACTAGAAGAACAACGTTTATTTTTCGAAACCCTCTATAAACGAAAAAATGTTGAAAATAACACCCTTTTTAAAAATACACATCACGCTTTAAACCAGGAGGAAAAACAATTGTGCGACGGATTGCTTAATGAATATGAATGTGGATTAGCTCTAAAAGAAATGCAAAATAACAAAAGCCCAGGATCTGATGGCATCACAATCGAATTTTATAAAATATTCTGGAATGATATAAAAGCACATCTAATTAATTCACTTAACTATTCATTTAACAACGAAAACTTAACTACGCTACAAAAACAAGGTATTATATCACTTATTCCAAAACCCGGAAAAAACTTAGAATCCTTAGCAAACTGGCGCCCGATTAGTTTACTAAACAATGATTATAAAATTGCAACTAAAAGTATAGCAAACAGAATAAAAAAAATATTACCATCAATCATTTCAAAATCTCAATCTGGTTTCATAAAAGGACGTTACATTGGTGAAAACGTTCGTCTTATCCAAGAATGCATAAACTATTTCAACAATTCAAATAATCCTGGTCTAATATTCTTTGCAGACTTTGAAAAGGCATTCGATTCGCTTGATCATTCATTTATGTTCTCTTGCTTAGAAAATATGAACTTTGGTGAAAGTCTCATTCAATGGGTCAAACTGTTCTATACCGATATTAACAGTATAATTATTAATAATGGCTTCTTTTCGAACAGTTTTAACATCGAACGAGGGGTTCGACAAGGATGTCCACTCTCATCATCGCTATTTATTATTTGCATCGAGTATCTATCACATCACATCCAATCAAATAAACACATAAAAGGCATATCACTAGAACCTGACGAAGAAATCAAACAATCCCTATTTGCTGACGATGCAACTTATTTTTTAAATGACAATTACGATTCTTTCCATAACCTAATAGAGTCGCTAACCCTTTACGGAATGACATCGGGTCTTAAACTAAACAAAAGTAAATGTACTGTGCTTCGAGTAGGTAAATTAAAACAAAGTAATGTTCAATATAAAAAAGAAATGAAATTTAATTGGACATCCGATGAAGCCACAACGTTAGGAATTACTTTCACAAATAATGAAAAGGATACAGTTCTTAAAAACATACTACCTAAATTACAGAATTTTAAAAACTGCTTAAAATCATGGCATCATCGTAAACTTACACTAATCGGAAAAAACACAGTATTGAAAACGTTTGCACTTCCTAAATTGATATATGTTTTAACAGTCCTCCCAAATCCACCAAATAATGTTATTAACGATATAAAATCAGCAATACTTAACTTCATATGGGACGGTAAACCTGATAAAATAAAAAGAACTCAGTTAATTCAATCTGTAGAAAATGGAGGTATTCAATTAACGAACATTGACTCATTCTTGAATGCAATCAAATGCAGCTGGGTTAAAAGATACCTAGATAATACCAATACGAGTAAATGGAAATTATTCTACCAGAAAATCCTAAAAAAATATGGTGACTCCTTAATCTTTGAATGTAACATCAGCAATACTATCTTACATGACATTGCAAACGAAAACATATTTCTATCTGATGTTCTATCAGCGTGGAGTGATGTCACTCATAACTTAGAAACCCAAACTAGCAGTAAAACAATTCTATGGAACAATAAAGACATAACTTCAAACAATAAGACGCTTTTCTATAAAGACTGGTTTGAACGAAGCATTAAATATGTCGACCAATTATATGACTACAGAATTAAGGATTTCTACTCTTTTGATAATATATGCTACATATACGGAATACCTTCAAATAATTTTCTGAAGTACTACACACTAATCAAAAGTATACCCATACATATTAAATCTGAAATCAATACAAATAATACACCATGTACTCAAACAACATTTGTAGAAAACATACTTGGAAGAAAAAACAAAACAAATAAAATATTTTACACACTACAAATTAAAAACCCTACAGAAAACTCCAAAATCCAAAATAAATGGCAAGTCCTTTTTGAAGAAAATGAACTTAATTGGAAACACATATTTACCATGCCATATAAAGCAACTATTGAAAGCACACTGAGAAATTTTCAATATAAATACATCCATAGAATTATAGCTACAAATAAATATCTCTTTAAATGCAAATTATCTAACTCAAATCTGTGTGACTTCTGCTTTGAAAACATTGAAACTATAGAACATCTTTTTTGGGAGTGCAAACACATCCAGCCTATTTGGAATCAATTAATATCTTTTCTTGAACAACAACAACTTAACGTTAAACTATCTTTCTTAAATGTAAGTTTCGGAATTAACTCATTGAAATCAATAGACTGTAATAATATTGTGAATTTTATGGTTATATTGATGAAATATTTTATCTTAAACATGAAGTACAAAAAACAAGTACCAAATTTTAATTGCTTTGTCCATAGTCTTAAACTAAAAATCCAGATTGAGAAAGAAATAGCCCTCAGTAATGACACATTACAAATCTTTGAACAAAAATGGAATCGGATTAAATTCTCATAATGTTTTGTCCACTTATATACATTTTACCCTAATGTTAGTTTATCTCTCTAAAATAGTTTTGTTTATTTATTTTTTTTAATTTTTATTTTTTAATCTGACAAGATCATTGTGAATATAAAACAAAAAACACAAGTCCAGTATGCTTTCTTCCGACTTTATACAACTCATCATTTTTCATAACTATTACTCTGTTGTGCTTTTCTTTTCTCTCTAAAAAAAAAATAAATATATATTAGCATATCTTGTAAAACATGTCTGAACTTTATTGCTTTGTATATCACTATATTGTATGATCATATACATGTTTACATTGTATGTATGATATTGAATAAAAAAAAAAAAAAAAGATTAGCCTCCCTTATTCCAAATCAAATAAAACACCACGAACAAATACGATATTAGTATTCCACATGAACCGGCGACCCCAGAAGAACATTTTTATATAAATGTTCAAGCGACACCAAATCTCGGGATATATTGACTTTTAAAGAGCATTTAAATCTGCATTATGTCAGTTGATATATAGACCATTACAGAATATTTAAATCTGCTGATCATGTCAGTTAGAATCGTATATATGTGAAGTCATGTATATCTGTTAGACGTCAAATGATTCCATTTGTGAAATCATACAATACCTTCAATAAATATTAGGTAAACTCCATGAAAGCAGGCAGTCCCGATTCTGAAAAGAATGAACACCGAATAGAAATACATGTATGTGTAATATTAACATAATGACCAGTTCTGTGTACTATATTTGGTATTATAAAGTTACTGCTAACAGGAACAGAACTATTTAATCATATTAGTACAGAAGAAGTGCCATCTCTTGTACACAAAAAACATCAACTTTCCTGATAACGCTTATCTTAATCTAATGGGTTTAGCGTAAACGAATGCATAGCTTAAGAATGCTGGGTATATTAATTCAAAGCTATTAAGATAATGTTTATTTAGTTACCAAACGATGGTTTTGTATGTGTTTTTGAAAGCAAAGTTATTGTTATATATTTTAACAGATAAATTCGCTTTTTGTAATTATTAATCAAAAATTAATCAGCCATGTTCGTCAGCATTCTCTATGCATATCTCTGAACATGTATATATTATTTCAATTCAAAACAAGTTTAACATCATTCAAGGAAATAATTGGTAAGTATATTGAAGTTCTTTCGTCAAAGAGCTCATGTTCTGATCAAACCCGAGAACACTGGACCGCCGAAAGTTCAGGATTAAACAGTTAACAACTTATTTTAAACGCTATATAAGCAATACAAAAATTCTCCGTATTAGCAATTAAAAGCGTAACAAACGCTTACTAATTTTACCGATTTTGCTGGATGATTATCCATAAACACCCAGGCATTTAAAAAATGTTTCTCAATCAGGAGTTTTATGCAATTTGTTTTAATAGAAATGTTCACATTCTTTGACTTGTTTGTGGCAAAAAAATGTAATTTTGTCAAACTGTTAACAGGTACTTTTTATGTTGATAAACTTATGATATAGAAGCTGTAAATAAATATTTAACAACAACGGAACACAACGCAGAACTTCATTTTTTATATTTAATATCGGTAACAAATTAACATCAGCAACAACAATACAAAACAACCACCATTTCTAGTCTCTCATAAAGCTGTCCATGGCTGAGTCGTCAGCTATAGCGTCAACATTACCACCGTCACTGAACATAGAACGCAGTCTTGTTAATGTCCTCAAGGAGACGTCATCATTAACGTCATCAAAGACGTTCTTCTCCAACTCGCTCATGGTATCATCTTCGTCAAAGGCGCTATCCACTTGTGACGTCACATTGACGTCATCAATGATACGAGAGTCACACTCGCTGACGTCAAAACCACGAACGAAATCTTCATCAGACAGGAACGCTACATCCATGTCACATGATGAATTTGTAGAGGCGGCATCCATTCCGTCTCCTGATGTGCGGTCCGGAAGTTCAAACCTGGTTACATCATCAGCACCATCCCCTCGCGTCCTGTGCGGAAGTGATATATTGAAGCAAATCACTGGTGGGACACGGTAGACACTGCTTATATCCTTAATATAGCACTTGTTCAATGGTTTGGCATTGTTCAGATTGTTGTCCAGAGATGAACCTTCGTTCCCTTCAGCGTCAAAGAGCTTCGATCGAAGACGTTGTAACTTCCTCTTCGCTCGTGCAATTGACGCTCGGTTCGAAGCCAACTTGGAGACTTTACGAAGGACGAAATTTGTGACATTGTTGTCAATCCTTGACTGCACTCGCTTATATACTCTCGTCTCCTGAGGCAGAATTTTCTCTGTGCCCTTTCTGCACTCGAACATAGCGTAGCAAGCATCGTCTGAAGACGTAATACCGCGGATGACGTCATAGCACGTGGTGTGTCTGCTGATGTGACAGCGCATGCGCACGCCATCCATATCCACAGCTATCTCGACTGATTTCTTTCCAGTTGCCATCTGAAAAGTAAAGTACGTAAAAATAATCGTTTAACATAAGGAAATAAGTAAGCAACGACCGATTTAATATACTTTATAAATAAATAATAATTGAGTAAAATTAATTAATATCAGGAAATAAATTAATCTGTAAAAATAAATCAAGAAAGGAATGTACCGGTCAAAAATACATTAGTAAAGCATAAAATAAATATGTTAACGAAATATTGAGTGAACAGATATATGGTCAATTCTGCCCGATATCAATTGTGTAATAAAAATATTATTGCTCACAATCGCTAGAAATATAATTTAATAACAATTAAGTTAAACTGACTTCCACAATTACCTTGAGCAAGTTATTTTTCCTACACAAAATTCACTGTCGATATTTTTTAGATTAAAGATATATGGATAATCGTGGGCTTAATGTGCGTATTATTCAATGTCGATTTACAGATTGTAAGTGTGCCGATATATCAAGTTCACCGGGAATTTATTCGTGTCCAAGTTATTACTGTAATCACACAACACACGTCTAGCGCCAGTATTTCCACGGTCAGATTACATCCTGTCGCATGTTGCTAATTGGCACGCGTTTAATGATAGTTGCAAATTAAGGACATATTGACTGCACGAGTAATTAGTTGAGTAATTACTCCCAATCAACTGGTGCGAGTATTTTGTACAAGGCGTGAATACATTGGGTCTAGACAGACAGAATTGAAATTATGTAAATGACTTCATGATTCTATTCTTTGACTGATTTTGACATGCCTTTCTTCTTCTTTGTTTTACCCACTATTTGTATACATCGTTTTGTGTTGTACTTCTCGAATACATGTACCATGTCTATGCTATCTCAAACACATACTGTGTATTGGATATAAATTTGCAATATGCTGTTTAATGCCAAATAAATATTATGATTTGTTATGTTATGAAAGTGCAACGTTTTATTTGGTGAAAATACTACGCATGAATATTTGCACAATTATATAAATGTATGCAGTACATGATGTGTTTTGAAAAATTCATGTAAATGTCGACTGAGCTTTCACCCACCATTATTGCGTTTCTATAAAATTCTAATCACAATCTGTAAAAGACACATAACAATTTTGTACTAAGATTGGTTGATACATTCATGTGTTACATGGTTTTACTCTGGTGTACACACACAGGCCATTAAAAGGAAACTGTCTGAGGAAACAGTCTGAGTTGGTTTGAAGCCACACACCTTATTTAGCATAGTAAATTTAAGTTAAAATAAGGAACATATTTAATATATGCCAATTAGAATATATCTGGTGGTAACAATGTATAAATCAATGTTTTTGCGCTTTTAAACTTAACAATAATCGCGTTTGTCGAAATGGACGTATACGTCTAGAAAACCGTCTTTCGGTTGTTAAAGCGATACCGTTTTAAAAATAATTAATTACTTGCTAAATATTATATAGATTTAATTGTATTTATGCCAATTATAATATATCTAGTGGTTACAAGGTAGAAATTCGTCTTTGTTGCGCTTTAAAACTAAAAAATATTCGAGTGGGTCGAAATGAATTGACGTATACGTCTTAAAATCATACTTACGGTTTTTAAAGCGGTACCGTTTGACAAATAATAAATTACTTGCTAGCTAACTAGGCTCTAGATTAAGTGAAACTTTTGCACAATTTGATATTGCATCTATATGTATAGATCAACATGTATTTCATTCCAAAGTCAGAGGCAGGTTGTGTGGCTTTAACGATGTACTCTCATCAAAACACTTGATCTTAATATTACATGTAAAACTATGTAGGTTTTGGTAGTACGTTGGCTTAGGGATCGAGAGGTCCCGGGTTCGAATCCCACCCTGACCACTGCAATCTCCTTGAGCATGAAATTTATCACACATCTGCTCCTCTCCACCCAGGTGTATAAATGGGTACCTGTGAGGGAAATAAGCCAATGTGCCGTGGCTGCATACTGCGCCAAGATGTTAACGGACGACTTATGACCCAGTGATCAGGGAAAAACTGTAAAGCGCCTTTAAACGCATATCTCGAGTATGAAAAGGACTTTATAGAAATGTGGTATAAAAAATGTCCACAGTAAATAATTCAATTTCGTGTCTTAGTTGTAATGAAAGAAATGATTTTTATGATACATCATAAAAACCAGATTGCTATTGCCAACCTTAGATTAAACAACTTCCATGAAATAATACACATACCTAAAATGCTGAGTATTGTAGATCAAGGCACTAATGCGCATATTAAAATGAGTAAACATATTTTAAAAGAGCAAATACCAGCTAGAATAAGATCCTTAGTGGACTGGTTGGCAATGACCTTCTGTATTAAAGTCAAATGTATATATTCAGATAAGAAACGTTACATTATTGACATTGATGAAATATATTTCTTTTAAGATAAGAAGCAGTTAATATTCATTATGTCCATATCAATAACCTGATTAATATATATTGACCAAAAGACGCCAGTGAAAATATACTTATACATCACCCTGACAATATTAGCTATTTCTAATTTGAAAAAGGGGGGTAACTCCAGAGATCTTGATACAACAACAGTTTGCTGTCGTCAAGTACTGTAGTTTATCTCCCTTATAACAAATATAACGATATATTTTCACCTAAATATATAGGAAACGTCATTGCTGCACATGATATATAACCACGCGCGAAATAATAAATATGTAATGAATACAATTATAGAAGTATTAACTCGGAACTTTATAGTATAGTGTAATAGATATCTATATTATAGATGCAAACTAAATAATAATTTCTATTATGCAGCCACGACATATCCTTATAGTACTATATACACATAGTAAGCTGTGGCTTATAATTATGTCGCCATATGTATACACACAGTTACAGAGTAAATATCTATAAAGAGATTATCTAATTACTTGAAGCTGTGTTCGTATAATAATTTTCTTTCTAAACAGACTTTTTTGCAAAAAATGATACGTTTAAATTATATATTTATATTCGTATTACTGCGAACATATGGCGAATCATAATGCTACTGTCTTTACATAAAAATTCGAATGTTTATAATAATTATAATTTAAGAGAAATGCTTTACGCCTTACGGTTGGATCTGGCCTCAAACCATAATTCTGGTAGAGAAAATACCGATCATATCACATACAATGCACGTGTAAGAATAAGGCCGAAATTGAAGTTGTTTGTCTCCAAAAAAGAGTTTGAAGGTTGTTTAACGTGTTTTTCTATACTCAACTTATTTCCACTTTAATAAGGATGACAAACTCTCTATGAAACATTTAGGTTTTAATCAATTACTACTCTGTGTGTGTGTTAATGGCAAAATCTTTGCAACGTTACCATTGATGTTCTTTAGCGTTATTTGGGTACTGGTATGTGTTTCTGTGTGTGTGTTTTATTGCCAAATCATCTGCAATTCATACCTAAAATATCCTCATTCTTGACATTGGCATCTCTCCATAAGAATTATTGATTAATTTCTGCAGTGAACATCAACATTCAATGGACATTTTAGAAACTCAACTAATCTCTAGGTTTCTTTTTCGTTATGCACATTGTGTCACACGGGTATACATGTACTCAAATTGACACAAACAACAGAGTTTAAATGATAATACATAACCTCCATAGATAACTGTTTCTTTTATTTGTACATATATAAATTGATAGTAAAAAAACACTTGTTTTCACAGACTTCCGAATAACAACAACTTATAATTTTGTTCATGTACTGAGTACATGTATTTCCTTTGTTGTTCAGACCATATCCTGTCTAAATGCAAGTTATGTTTATAAAATAATATAAACATTGAACACGTTTAGATTGTCAATGAAAATACAGTGCCCATTTCGAGTTTAACGCCTCCTTATATTTCAAAACCTATTCTTTTCGGATCATAGTATTACTTATTTATACGATTTGTGTGTGGAATAAAGATTTTGTACTATGCAAACATGTAACGCATGGACACATATTTTACTACACAATAATTTTGTAAGAATTTTAGGTTAAATGAATTTTAAATTAGTGCATAATTTGAGACTTTTTGGGCATTAGACTATCAAAAATGGCCATTTCACACACAAATAAAAATTGATTGTATATTTTACACAAGCGAGACAAGATATTGACAGAAGTAAGGCTTTTTTACGGTTTTATATAGAGTTTACCAGTCAGAATATTACTGTACGTGGTTATTTGTTGAAAGAAAGTGTCAAGATAATGAAATTATATTTTAATGCATTAATTAAAGACATTTTAATATGATGCAAGTATTTAACATGCTTCTTTACTATTTCTTAACAAACTGAATTTCACAATTTTTACAAGTTGGTGACTCGTTTTTTATCAATACCTTCAAAAGTTCGCGACTCATTTTTTTCACAATTTTTACAAGTTTGGGACTCATTTTTTCCCGAAGTTAGGGGGTCATGGCTGCTTCACAAACTGAGGAAAAAGCCGGCATATATCAAGGGATTTGCACCTATTAATGCACTGAATTTATTTTGCGGGGAATATAAATTCAGCACATTTAATTGTTTTATATCCTGATTGGGCATTTTAGTTATCATACTTTTCAATGTGTAACTGAAGACAACTTGTACAAAACACAATCCCAATCATAGAACAAGCTCAGTTGCATTTAGTAATTTGCTTGAAAACATCATATGACAACACATGCATTAAAAATCTTACAATGCTTCATAACTGAGAATTATCTAAAATGCTTAATTGATTTGAAGAACGAAAATTAATATTTGTTAACTTTAACATACAGTTCGTGAAACATTATTTTCAAAGAAACACATGCCAGTGCGTAAATCTTGGCATTGCGTGATGTGCCATTTCAACAAATATTTCGCCCAAAAATTTGGCAAAATAAAGTTGTCCCATTAAACAACAGTTTTCCTTATTGCAATAGCCAAAACTTTCAACACAAGATGTGGTAATGTAACATGCATTTAACAACATACAAATGCTAGTTTGTAATTTTTTAGGGTACAATATATTCCTTTGTAATTTCATATAACATCTATTCCTGCAACACGCATCATTATCGAACTCATCCAAGATATCATTTGGACTTAGTATGTATCACATTAAGTGTGAAAAGCGTTTCCGAATAATAACTCGTCATGAATTGACCGGTTTGCTTGATACTTTACATGTGCACTGGCCTTGGAAAGTAGATGACCCCGAATGAAATTGAGCTCACTAGGTTAAAGGTCAAGGTCACTATAACACTAAGTGGTTTCCGATTTATAACTCGTCAACGAATTGACCGATATGGCTTGATACTTTACATGTGCATTTTCCTTGTACAGTAGATGACCTCAATTGAAATTTGGATCACTAGGTCAAAGATCAAGGTCACTAGCTTACTTTTTGTAAAAATCGTTTCAGATCAATAACTCGTCAACAAATTGACCGATAGGCTTGATACTTTACATGTGCTTTGGCCTTGGACAGTAGATGACCCCTATTGAGAGGTCACTAGGTCGAAGAACAAGTTCACTATCACAAAAAGTGGTTTTGGATTAATAACTCGTCAACGAATTTACCGATTGGTTTCATACTTCACACGTGGATTGACCTCAGACAGTAGATTACCCCTACTCTAGTTGAGATCACTAGGTCAAATGTCAAGGTCTCTATCACGTTAAGTGGTTTCTGATAAATAACTTGTCAAGGAATTGACCGATTTGCTTGATACTTCACGTTTGCATTGGCCTTGGACAGTAGATTAAACCTATTGAAATTGAGGTCGCTAGGTCAAAGTCACATTCACACTTAGTGGGAAAATGGTTTCCGAGTATTAACTCGTCAATGAATTGACAGATCTGCTTGATATTTCAAGTGTGTATTAGCCTTGGCCAGTAGATGAACGCTATTGAATTTGGGGACACTAAGTCAAAGGTCAAGGTCACTATCAATCTAAGTGTGAGAATCGTTTCCGATCAATAACTTGTCAGCGAATTGACCGATTGGCGTGATATTTCACTTGTGGATTGGACTATTACGTCACAAGTGAATTGGGATTGGACAGTAGATGACCCCTATTGAAATTGATGTCACTAGATTAAAGGTCAAGGTCACTATCCCAATAAGTGTGAAAATCGTTTACGATAAATAACTCGTTAAAGAATTGACCAATTGGCTTGATACTTCACACATGCATTAGCCTTGGCAAGTAGATGACCGCTATTGAAATTGGGGTCATAAGGTCAAAGGTCAAGGTCACTATCACAATAAGTGTGAAAATCGTTTCCGATCAATAGCTCGTCAACCAATTGACCAATTGTCGTGATCCTTTACATGTGCATTGACCTTGGACAGTAGGTGACACCTGTTGAAATTGGGGTCACAATGTCAAAGGGCAAGGTCACTATCACGCTTAGTGTTAAATTCATTTTCGATCAATTGGCCTTGTACAGTAGTTGACCCCTATTTAAATTGGGGTCACTAGGTCAAAGGTGACGGTCATTTTCACACTAAGGCTCGATTGGTCACTGTCGGCTCGGGTATTACTAACATGTACCCCGGGTACTCTTAAGTATACTTACATGTACCCCGGGTACGATAAATATATTTAATCGTACCCGGTCGATATTAGACTGTAGCCGAGTTGTATTCCCGCCTGAAATCCGATGTCGTAAAACGCGCTACCGATTATCTTAAACAAACTTCTCTTTAAAAAAACTGCGTCAACATGCTTTGTGAGTATGAGTTTCTATAATATAGAGGCCATTTTACAGAAAATTGACATACATGTGTATATAATTAATTAAAAAAAAATAGCCGACAACGACCGATTTAACGTTAAATTTCCCGGGTACGTTTTAGTATATTTACCGTACCCGGGGTACATGTAAGTATACTTAAGAGTACCCGGGGTACATGTAAGTAGTACCCGAGCCGACAATGACCAATCGAGCCACACTAAGTGTCAAATCGTTTCCGATCAATAACTCGTCAACTGATTTACCGACTGGCTTGATACTTCTCATGTGCTACTAGTATTGGCCTTGGACAGTAGATGACCCCTTTTGAAAATTGGGTCACTAGGTCAAGGTCATGGTCACTGGCAACAATGAGTGAGAAAAGCGTTTCTGATCAAAAACTCGTTATCGAATCGACTGATGGGCTTGAAACATTCCATGCACATTGGCCTTGGATAGTAGATGATTCCTATCTTAATTGGCGTCACTAGGTGAAAGGTCAAGGTCACTGGCGCACTGAGTGTGAACATTGTTTCCGATCAATTACTCGTCAAATAATTGGCCGATTGGTTCGATGCTTAATATGCGCATTGGTCTTGGACAGTAGATTACCCCGATTAAAATTGGGGTCACAAGATCAAAGCCCTTTTTAGGGGGCATATGTCTCAACACTTGCTGGCACTAATCTTCTGACTTACTTTCATGATGATCGGAAATAAATGTGGCATCTATAGTGTAAACAAGGCAAATGCTGACGCCACGCGACGGACTTCCTTTTCGCAAAGCGGACCTCATTTACACTTCGCTTAATGCAACACAAAAAATAACAAAAAAAATGATACGTCACTCATTACCATGACCTCTCCCCTCCCATGTCAAAAAAATCACACTTTCTTTCACCTCTTGCCCCCCCACCCCCTAGAGCGTGACGGAAGGTCCATTTAGCATTACTATTAATTTTTAAGTGCTCTAACTTCGGTTGAATGTTTGATTTTGTTAAGATAGTTTATAAGAGTCAAAAGCCTAACGGACAGTCCTTCAGGTATATAAAAACGATTTAAGCCTTTGAAAAAAAGATATAAAGAAACTAAAATAGAAATATAAGCGAAATATCCAATAATTGTAAAAATAAATGAAGTCTTGTTTAGATTTCTTAAACCAAATGCCTCTTAATTATGTGTTCCTCGTGTGCCTAGGTTAGTATTTAGGGAGTCAATGAAAATTCAAGCCTTTTCACAGAAACAAGATGATTTGCTTGGACTCGGTCAAATCGAAAAGACAGTCGAATGAGTATGTGTTTATTTTCTATTAAAAATCTTTATGTTACAAGAACAAGTATTAAATAACTTAAAATACATTTGCAATTATCCTCCATTTATACTCGCAATAACGCTAACAGGAAACAACTAGATTAAATTCCAAGTAGTATTTGCATATTTAGCCCTTATTTGTGATCGGGCTTTATGAAACCTCCTTTTCGGTTACCCACAGAGATGAATAACGATGATCTAAGATTTAAACTATATACTGCTTATTCTTAAATTTTGTAATCAATAAGAAACTTTAATTAATTATAATAATTATAAACTAGACTTCATCGTGTCTCATGAAGTTCTTTCTGCGTTGCTCGGAAACATTGGAAATTTAATCGAAATCAATGTTTCTGTTAATGTTGACTATTCTACTTAATGGCTTAATTCTGGGCTAATAATGCATTTCAAACTGTTTAAACCCCTTTTGCTTTGCATAAACCTTTCCAATACGTTGTCTCAAGCTGTGATCGTTTATATGTTTTATGTCATGTTGTATGTATAATAATGTATACTTTTGTATAATCAGTCATTTGCCTGAATGTAAACGACTAACGTTGGTTTATACGGATTTCTTTCCCGATAATGTTCTTGAAAAAACATTATTCCTATACATTCAAATACTTGAACCATAAACCGCATTTGTAAAATAAAAACATAATCATTTTATGCACTCCGGTTGCTTGTATGGAAATATTAGTGATTTAAAACGGTAAAGTACCAGTTTCAAACCTTAAAATATAAAAGTAAACATTGTCGGAGATTTTACTGTGTCACTGCGAAATTGGCATTATTTCCATAACATTTGGCCCTTCCGCTCATGAGGCTGCATCATGTGATGGTTCTGAGTGTGTCACCGCACTGCCATCTTATTTACTTTACTAGACGTACGAAATGTTCAACACATTCAAAATCATAACTGCAATTTTCTGCTATTTGGTTTAATGAATTTTTATTCAAAATAAAAGTGGTCTTGCTCTGTGGGGGGGGGCAACCAGAGTACCCTGTAGAAACCCAACCTGTCCGGTATCCCGATCAACCTGTCCGGTAACCCAGCCTGTCCGGAATCGCGACCCAACCTGTCCGGTAACCCTGCCTGTCCGGAATCGCGACCCAACCTCTCCGGAATCGCGACCCAACCTGTCCGGAATCGCGACCCAACCTGTCCGGAATCGCGACCCAACCTGTCCGGTATCGCGACCCAACCTGTCCGGCATCGCGACCCAACCTGTCCGGAATCGCGACCCAACCTGTCCGGTATCGCGACCCAACCTGTCCGGTATCGCGACCCATCCTGTCCGGTATCGCGACCCAACCTGTCCGGAATCGCGACCCAACCTGTCCGGAATCGCGACCCAACCTGTTCGTAATCGCGACCCAACCTGTCCGTAATCGCGACCCAACCTGTCCGAAATCGCGACCCAACCTGTCCGGTATCGCGACCCAACCTGTCCGGAATCGCGACCCAACCTGTCAGGTATCGCGACCCAACCTGTCCGGTATCGCGACCCAACCTGTCCGGATTCGCGACCCAACCTGTCCGGAATCGCGACCCAACCTGTCCGGTATCGCGACCCAACCTGTCCGGTATCGCGACCCAACCTGTCCGGAATCGCGACCAAACCTGTCCGGATTCGCGACCCAACCTGTCCGGAATCGGGACCCAACCTGTCCGGAATCGCGACCCAACCTGTCCGGAATCGCGACCCAACCTGTCCGGCATCGCGACCCAACCTGTCCGGAATCGCGACCCAACCTGTCCGGTATCGCGACCCAACCTGTCCGGATTCGCGACCCAACCTGTCCGGAATCGCGACCCAACCTGTCCGGTATCGCGACCCAACCTGTCCGGTATCGCGACCCAACCTGTCCGGAATCGCGACCAAACCTGTCCGGAATCGCGACCCAACCTGTCCGAAATCGCGACCCAACCTGTCCGGCATCGCGACCCAACCTGTCCGGAATCGCGACCCAACCTGTCCGGAATCGCGACCAAACCTGTCCGGTATAACGACCCAACCGGTCCGGTATCGCGACCCAACCTGTCCGGAATCGCGACCGATAACTAAGCTTAGATGCGTCGGTAGCGGAAATTTAACCTTGATCACCTGTGTGTGGTGCGCGTCAACTGCGCTTAATGAACAGCTTAGCAGATTATCGGTTTGTTATACACTCTTAATCAAATAACATGAATATTTTCTCTAGAGACTGAGCCTCTCGTGAAACAAACTAGAATATTGGACTTGCACTTAACAAAGTTACATGTTCTGTAAACACAATCGTAGAAACTCAATTTGAATTATTGTTGTCGTCAGATATGTTACACAAGGCTTTATGTTTGGTTAGGCTAACAACCTTTTGCAATAAGTAAGGATGTTACGTTTACACCCACTTTGATATATACATGTATATTAAAAGCTATTTACACACAATATTCATTATGTTCGTTGAAAGTTTCAACTTGAAACACGTTTTTCATTGTTTTGAATGATACAACATGACTACAGTTGCTGCTTAAAGATAACAATTGAACGTTATTTTAGTTATTTTACTACTTTCTTAATAGGTCTGTAAAGCAATGTAGGCACTTGTGTCCCGTTAGTAAAATCTAATCAAGTACTGTTGTACTCATTATACATCTAGTCTGACACTATTCACCGCTAAATTTTGAGCATCCTAGTTCGTAATTAGTTCAGACTAGAACGATATCATATATAGAATGACAATTGACCTACCGATTCGACCTTTTACTGATAATATACACAAATAGATTTGAAAGTGTTAAGTTTTTGCGTTACATGTTTCCCGTAAACGAGTTGTAGTTTCCAACGCTATTCCAAAATTAGGGATGTCTAGTATATTTGTTTCTATATTTAGAATATTTCTTACAGAAATTCCTTTAAGCAAACAGCGCAGACCCTGCTGAAACGCCGCACTATGCGGCATCTCATCAGGGTCTACGCTGTTTGCGAGGGCCTTTTTTCTACACGCTAGGCATAGATGGGTTCAGAATTTAACTGTTACATTTATTTAATCGTTTGTGGTAATGAGAAGGTACACTTTTGTACAATGTGGTGTTTTGATGTTTTGTGAGCATGAATTCTTTATTAGTAAGTGTAATTTTATGCTGTAATCTCTGTTAAAAATCCTGTAACATCTGTTTTTATCACACGCAATGTTGTCCGTAAAATATATCTAAATATATCTATCTCGAGTTTGTCTATCCACATTTATGCGATAATGTTTGTATATTTGACGATTTTTTGTCGGTTCTTTATTCGTCATGTTTATTATTCTTTGAGTTAATTCCTAGTAATTACATTAAAACGAAAATACGTTTCCCGTGTGCAAGTATTTGACTTTTTGGTAAGTTCCACTCAAATAGCGTGTGCATTTTGGATTGATCATTGTATTTTCATGTACATAATTTAATGATTTAATAATACAAGTCGGTTATAAAGATGCATAATAGGTATTTCATAATGTAGTCACAGTATTATACAATTACTGTTTGAAACGGTAGGGTTGTGTTTTCATGAAATGAAATAGTAGGGCGATGTCTTAAACAAGCGTGTCACGTGAACTATCAGTATATAAAGCGCAGCTCCTGTGGGAGCAGGCCGGGCTACCGTAACCTCGTGAAGAGGCCAGTAGGACCTGTAAATAAACTCTGAAACACACACGGGAGCAGGCAGTCTGCGTTCGATTGCCGAACAGATCACAGCGTTTAATACGTTGCAGAAACTAGAGACCATATACCATTGGAAGTATCTGTGACATTAGATGCCTTTTAAGTGGGGGTGACCCAGGCAACTTTGCGCATGACATACCAAAGCTTGCTTGGTAAGCTTGAGACTCATATATTAGTCCGGGTCACAGGTCTCCTTGCTAATATTAGACAGTGCACGCTTCTGGTCTTTTAGGTCAGTCTAAGCCAGGGACATTTCTGTGACATTGGATGCCTTTTGAGTGGGGATGACCTTATCAACTTTGCGCAATATACCATAGCTTGCTGGGTAGCCTAGAGACTCATATATTAGTGCGGGTCACAGGTTTCCATTGGCAATATAAGTAAGTGCACGTGTCAGTTCTCCTAAGTCAGCCTGAATATGATAAGCTCCTAATTATCGCTTGTGCTATACTAATCGATTGTCTTCCTTGCATAACGCAATCAGGGGACATTGCAGACTCGTTGCTATAGGTGTAAGACACCCGAGGTGACCAAACTCATCCAAGACGTCCGAGGTGACCCAATTCATCTCAAAACACCAAGTCAATCCAAGTTGACCCATGTCATCCCAAGTTGACCCAAGTCGACCCAAGTCAACCCAAGTTAACCCAAGACATCCCAAGTTATACCAAGTTGACTGAAGTCACCAAAATGATCAAATACATCCAAGTCACACACGGCATACGAAACCGGCTTTTAAGTGATTAAACGTTTATCATTCGAATAATTCAATACTTATAAATCATTAATAGTGTAAATACTCGTTGATTCTAGTTAAAATTGAGGAAGTTGAGTATCTAAACAAACGACTAGGGAAAGCCCCAGGACAATCCGTGTGTCGAAAAATACCACTGGTGTTTGTTGCCATTGTATATTTGTTACATTATTAACCCATTTATGCATAGCGTCCTGAAAAAGGGACTTTGCAAACAGCGTAGACCCAGATGAGACGCCGCATCATGCGGCGTCTCATCAGAGTCTGCGATGTTTGCTTATAGGAATTTTAGTAAGTAATATTCTAAATATAGAAATAAATATACTAGACATCCCTAATTTTGGAAATAAATTGATCCAATTTAGAAGGATGGGAGAGTCCACTAAGCATAAATGGGTTAACCCAAACCTTACTATGATTACATGTATAACTTCCTCTTAGACTCTTTCGAACGCTCACGATTTGGTCTTTTTTTGACACTACTGTTATGACACTTTACCGAATATGGACGTTCTTGAACGAGTATTAACCTGCCATACGTTCTAAATTCCCACTATCACAATTATGAATATTTATTTAAATCGTGGTTGAAATCGTCAACGTAGCGTTTTGGTGTTACTCGAGATAAACATATTCTGTTATCAGAACCTCAATTGTGGTTAAAATGTAAGTAATATAAATTTATTGCTTGACATTTCTATATTTTCTATATACGATTTCGATTTTTTACACACATTTTTGTTACTTATTTCAATTATTAATGCAACTAGCAAACGTTAAAAATTGAGGTTTCATGTTGTTTAAACACTTAAACCATAGCCAAACTGCAATTGTAAATTTGTGTTACGAATCAGTAAATATCTGTGTGTTTTATTATGAATAAATATTACAGTAAAAAAAAGGACAAAAAGATAGAAGGAAGTATATATTTAATCAGTTTTTGTATCGAGAGTTATAATACAGTTAAAACACATGACATTTTTTAAAATCTATAATGGTACATGATTTTCTGTGTAAATTGATTGTTTATACATACATTACGAAAAAGATACAAAACCAAAATAAGAAAACACTGATATTTTACTGTTTTAATCTGTATTTCTTTAAATTGTATCCGGTCTACTACCATTTGTTACTCTCCGACGCATGACGATGCTGAACTCCTGGTTCACAAGGCCTACGTCTAGATAAGATGTATACGTCAAGGGGAAACGTGTTTACTACAGAGTTAATCAGAACACTAATGCTCTGAAACTAGTTATTGTTAGCATAACAATAAACCAAACTGAAGAGAATGCACCTTAATCATTTATCAGCTCAGTCCTTGTAAGGTAAACATTATGCTGTGACCAACAACTAAATAATCAGATTGATTCACAGATTGGAATATAAGCATCTAAAGGCAGAGGGGAACTGGCAAGGAAAACCCTCTTAGTGTGCATGCACATGTCTAGCTGGTAACCGAACCATACTCTTAAAAAATCGTCAGTTCTAAATCATATATATTGTTCTGAGAAATAGGGCCTAATTGCAATTTCTCGCAACATGTAGTTTACACTTTTGCGACGAGCGTCATACACGTGTAACTCAGACTTGTTTAACAGGTTCACTTCTATCACATATATATGTTAGACTTGATCTTGATGCATGAGCTGTGCTCAGTTTAAACAGTTAATAAACACTAATATTTATGCACAGTCGTTTATATACTCGTGGTCTTGTCGTGGCTTTACGTGTGATCACCGTCGATAATTTCAGTGATACACAGTTGCATCATATCGTTATGGAGCGCATCATTTTATAATGAAAGTTATTGTAAGTATCAATAAGTGCCATCGAGCACGTAGCCGTTAACACAATCGTGATTATTGTGCTAGGCAATTATTGATTAGAGGATATATATGAACAATCCTTAGAAACGTAAATGCCCGTATATTAATGAAAAATCAAACTGTAATATATTGTGCTACATAGATCCGTCTCGCAAATCGCATTTGAAGGCCACAACTCGCATTGGCTGGTAACGGCATCTGTACTTAAAATCAATAAGGCCAATATTTCCATATCTCTCTCACTTGTGTAACAGGGAATAATCATTAAAAAATCCAAGAAAAGATTAAATGTATTAATAATAAAAATTAAAATAACTTTTGATAAATCATGTGAACATTTTGGCATAGTAAGTTTTGAACCAACAGGAAGACTAATTGTAGAATTAAACTATTTGATGTCACATACCAAATATTATAAGTCCTTCGGTTTTAGAAATATAACACGTAATTCTTCATAAATATTGCGACCTCTAGGTCGCAGAAATCTTTGATCAAGGGTCATGGATAGAACTACTTACTATATGACCAATACACGACATTACACACGTGTTAAAAACATCAGTACAGATTTGAATCAATCTGAGGGGCTTGCGGTTACAGAAAACATAAGTCGCTGTTTTATTAATATAATGAAAAAAAAACTAGCTCAGATTTAAATTCTATGGGCATTTTTGAATTAAAGTTTATACTATTACGTATTTTAACCTGACGGCTTAAGAATAGAGAATTAAGAAATAACAACATTCATATACAAAGAAACCCCTGGGCCTGTCACAATATTGACGCTTAGGAAATTATTTCAATAAACAAAATTTGAGAAATCTACATTTTACATATCAAAATCTAAATGACACTTAAAGTGATACATATGCGTACCAGCAGGTGAGCAATTTACATGTACATATCTGTGATTACTTTACGTGATCTCGATTAAATGAAGGTTGCCATGACCATTTTTTATTAGAGGTATATTGATAGAACATATTTATTAACTTTTTTTCTGGCATTCGTTTATTGGAGTAAAGGTATTTTTGCGTTTTTATTCCATATTTTTGCAAATCTTGTCGCGAGGAACTCAAATAATTATTTGTGATATTGATTAACAGTATTTCATGACTTTGTCAAGGGAGCCGTGCGTGATTGGCGGACTTATCACGTGGTTGTTCCTATCTTGCTGTCATTTACATAGAACGCTCATCGCGAGGTTTAAACCTCTATCAAACCATTCTTCGTAGTATGCGAATATTCTGGTAAATGCTCATTTTGAATTTTTAATTTGTCTATACAAAAGTTCATTGAGTCTACTCACGGTTCCAGTATCTTACCAAATTGCCGACATGGAGTGACCATAATATGTTTCTAATACATGGAATTGTTTTTAAACAAAATTCACTGTTTTCATACTTAACGAATATTGCATAATTCGTCTGTTTTACTTGATATCTTAAAGCCATTAATCACGAAATGACAGTCACACGCACAGCTTTTGGTAAGACATCAGCAAAAACAGTGAGCAACATATTTTTATATTGTTTCATAATGTAATACATTCTAATATAAGATATCCTTTACGTTTTCAGCTAGACAACATATGTGAAAATGAGTGAGTAAATATTTATCTTATGCATATTCTAGACTGCATTATTCTGGAGTATAAATCTTAATGACTTGTTGGGATTAATATGTGGTTTTAGGGTACAGGTTCGTTTTAATAATATCAAATATGCGTCATTGTTCGTTGAATACCCAAATTCATTTAAATGTTGTATATGAAAATAAATCATTACCGTGTTTCATAACAAGACATTCGTTAACCATTAATTTACCCGGCGATATTTGAAAAACATGAAATATAATAGTTTATTTCGTTTTTTTAATGAATTTGACGTTAATATTGTATTTTATGTTAGTTAGTGTAATTATTTAATGCATAAGTCCCTGCTGAATTAGTTATATTTTGATATAAAGTGAAATTTTGTGTTTATTAGTATACTTGTTTATTTTAAGATACATGTAAGGAACTTGCTATTGGGATCACTCTCTTCCTGATTGGTGGTAAGCTAAGATTTGTATCAAAGTCTTACAAAGAACCTCTGATTTCGTGCAAGAACGTGTCTATTTTGCTTTAAATGTTTATGTTTTGACTACTCGTAAATACCTAGGACATTTTGCATGTACAGTTCGAACGACATTTTGCGAATGATCTAGTTAAACTTTTTGTATTTGTGTTATTGTATTATAGATATACTAGAACAATTGACCAGTTGCCAACTCCGCCCACATTTTGTCGATTAGCCTATCAGATATCGATTTTTCACTCACCCCTCAGCAACGCTTATCTGGCTGCCATTTTGTAAAAGTGCAAACACCACAAAAGGACGATACAGTGGAGGTATCTCATTATATTATAAACATGATTTACAAAACAAAATTAAAAGAGTTGATAAAAATAAATTAGGTATATTTTGGATAAAATGTTGTAAAACTATGTTTAACTTTGATCAAGATGTGTATTTATGTCATGCATACATCCCACCAAAAATCTCGAATCGCAATAGCAGCGATATTGATTATTTTGAAATCATAGAATCCGATATAGAACGATATAAAATCCACGGAAAGATATTAATTACGGGCGATTTAAACAGCAGAACCTCGAATGAGAGCGATGTTTTAGATTTTGATCGATATATCGATGATGACGTGACATTACAAAACAATGTTTACATCCCGCCGCGAGTAAGTAAAGATCACGTGCTTGATGCGCACGGTAAACGCCTCATCGAGTTTTGTCAATCAAGTTCACTTATAATCGGTAACGGTCGACTACATAATCACCGCGACATCGGGGAATTTACATTTCATTCATACAGTGGGAGTAGCTTTGTAGATTACCTTTTATTAAGTAGCCGAGATTTTGACTGCGTTTCGCATTTTGATATATTAGATCAAAATGAATTTTCGGACCATTCGGGGCTAATATTTTGCCTAGAGTCTAAACACCAAATACCTACTTGTACACTACCAAACAACGATGACTATAAAATCCCATGGGATGTCTTAAAAGCCGAACAATTCAAATCTTATTTGATTGAAAACCAAGCAAACATAAATTCGTTAGCAGATCAAATCGATACTGGGGGTGATATTAATATAATATCCTCACATTTTATGGACATTTTGAAAACAGGTGCTGCCCAAGTATTTGGGAAAAAGTACACCTCCTCGCAAAAAAGACAATCGTCTAATGATAACAAAAAACCCTGGTTTAACCAAGAATGCCGTTTAGCAAGTTCGGAATTTAAAAAATATCGAAATATATTTCTTAAGGATAAAACCAATGCAATTAAAAGACATGCATTCTTAAACTCAAAAACTAAATACACACGTACAAAGCGCAGAGCAAAATGTAAATTTAAGACCCACGAAACGCACTATCTTTCGAAATTGAGCAAATCGAACCCTAAAGAGTTTTGGAAAAAAGTAAATAAACAGTACAAAAAAGTACAAAACAAAGCGAATAATTTAAGTACGTCTAACCTGTACGAGCACTTTAAGAACCTTTACTCCACTGAAGAAACCCCCGAAAATGCCTTGCCCGAACACACCGTAAACACCCAAGATATCGAATTAGATAGAGAATTTAGCATAGAGGAAATCATTAAAGCAATACGTTCACAAAACAACAACAAAAATGGTGGTATTGATAAACTATGTGCAGAAGTCTACAAATGCGCAACCAGCGAACTAGCGCCGTTTATGCTTAAGTTATTTAATAGACTACTCGACAATGGGGAATACCCGGAGTCATGGGGAGAGGGCATTATTGTACCTATCTTCAAAGGCGGAAACATAGAAAATGAAGCGAATTACAGAGGAATCACTTTAATTCATATCCTGCCAAAAATATATTCAACTGTACTTTTAAATCGTTTGGCGAAATGGTCCGAAAAACATGAAACTATCATAAAAAACCAATTTGGTTTCCAAAAGGGTAAATCAACAATAGATTGCATCTTCGTCCTGCATTCTATAATTACAAAAACACTTAGTCAAAAAATGAAATTATATTGCGCCTTCGTGGATTTTGAGAAATGTTTTGATAAATTGGAGAGAACATTTATTTTCCAGAAACTTATTAATGAAAATGTTAGCTCCAAATTCGTTAAATAAAGTGCATATTAGACTATCTGTTAATGAAACCACGAAATTAGGCCTGTATTAAATAATGGTTACAATCAAAATTTAATTTATATCCAAATAAAAAAATCGGTGACTTTTTAAAAATAACACAATAAAACAAAGATCTAAACATTTTAAATAAACAAAAAACCCATCATGATATGGATATGTCATTTGCATTTAATAAAAATATTTTCAAAATTATATATGAATAGCCACCGGGTTCACTGTCAGACGGTTGAATACAAGTTCAAAATCAATATGAAATAAATGCTCATTTTTACAACGGATTTTTGATCACCTCCCTATATAATATGTATAAGAAACGTTTCTGATAGTCAGTCTGCCGTTAACTCATTTATTTTGATTACGCCATTTCTCTCTAAAGTTTTTATGATTGTATTAACGTTTTACAAAGCAGTTTAGGTTAGTGTGCGGCTTCAATAATTTATTTTATAGAAAAGAGCATAATACATCATTACAAATATAGAATTTCCCTCACGTACAAACATGTAATCCGCTATAATTGCGATCTGCTTGTCGGAGTTTTCTAATCATTAGACACGTGACTATGTGGGCGGAGCGATCGATAATTTGGCGACTGGTCAATTGCCGACCAATATATTTTGATAATTGATGAAAAGCAAAACGTTCAAGGTTTCAGGTTACATTACACTAAATCATTGTGTATCCCTCCGTGGTCCATTCGAAAGTAGTGCCTATTTCTAAAGAGTTCCTTTTCTCTTCTTGAATATAAGCCATTTAACAATGTGAGACATGTCTTTTGTGGTTATTTGTAATATCCTGTATGTGTCTGGAGTACTTTGATGCCTTGGATTGGAAGCTTACTTAAAAGATGAACTTTTGAGGGTGTGTTTTCTATTGTGTGGGGCTTTTGTCGAAATTAGGATTCCGAAACGCGTTTTTCTACGGTGGGTTCATTCGACAGCGATTTACTTTCTTAGAAGTTGCGAGACGGTATGTTTTTGATTGCAATTATTGGAAGATGACAGATCCATCTTTAAAATGATACCAGGTTCGGAAAAATTGATACGTCGGAAAGGCAAGAAAAATGCTGTGAAAGTTGTCAGTTTTATAATGGGACCCTATGGGAATCGGAATTAGTGTAATATAACCTTCATTTTACATTCAATTGACGAACAATGTTTACGACTCCGTAAATTGATCAGAAAATATCCTGCTAATGTATAACATACAGTGTTTGCCCAACCCCTGGACCAGTATCAACTGCGGTGTCGACTCTGTAACAACGCTCGGACACTAAGCGATTGCATGAAACTGGCGATATGCGACAACAGGACCGAGGTTAAAGAGAAGTCATCTGTTATTATTTATCAGATAGTCAAATAATCGTTTTAAAACGCATGATACGGCGTCTCATCATGGTCTGCGCTCTTTGCCTAATCTGTAAGAGATAGTCTAAATATAGAAATAAATATACTAGACATCCTTTATTTTGGAAATACATTTATCCAATTTAGAAGGATAGGAGAGTCCACTATGCATACATGGGTTAACGAATCCTAATTTATTACAGTTATTATGACATGCAGAAATCTTCCAAATCGCGATTTAAACTAGCTTTCCTTAGGTAAGTTTACTTAATTTATAGTTTATTCACAGTCTACGATTGAATGTCGCACAACATGATCCCAAGCTGAAAAGTTATGTTAGCGAATTTAGCAAAACTATTCCGCAAAAAAATTAGGGTCGAGTCAAAAAGAAGGGTCGATTTGGATTTTGAAAATAGGCCACTTTGAAAAAAAAAATATTATTATAGTATTTTCGAACTACTAATATTCTGACTGTAAAGTTTGTAGTGTGTTATGGTCCATCGTTTGACTTCTGCCATAGTTGTAAATAAAGTATGGGTAAATGCATAGCGCAAACCATGTTTTTAATTAAAAACTGTTAATAGTAATGTGTTATACAGTTGTTACTTGATATAGTGAATCCATTGTTGGGTATACAAGGCCATCAAAGAACGTTCGCGGTTTATGTTGCCACGAAACGCTTCCATACTTAGACGTCTTAGACAAACAACGGCGCGCACATTTCTTTCAAGACAGCGTCTAGAATCGCTATCGAATGGGGATGAGGAATTGCCAAGAATAATTACACCGAAAAAATCAATATATGACCATCTATCTATTCGGTTTAATTCCAGAAGACTATGCGCTATATCCAGATCGTGATACGAAAGCGTCATAGGAACCTCAACATTAACCCATTTATTCCCAGTGGACTCTCTCCATCCTTCTAAATTGGATCAATTTATTTCCAAAATTAGGGGTGTCAAGTATATTTATTTCTATATTTAGAATATTTCATAAAGAAATTCATTTAAGCAAACAGCGCAGACCCAGATGAGACGCCGCATTATGCGGCGTCTCATCTGGGTCTACGCTGTTTGCAATGTCCTTTTTTCAGGACGCTAGGCATAAATGCGTTAATTAAAGTTAAGAATTGATCTGATTTACTGGAAACATATGATACATTTTTTAAATTCTTAGTTCATCAAACATGAAACTAAATTATCAGTTTGCATACATTTTTCATAAAATGCCCATGAAAAAAATAAATCAACGAAAACCCACTAACAGTAACAGTGTCTTATCAAAGAAGCCATACTTATTTTGGTAAAAAAACTCGTTAAATATTTATTAAGATTCTGAAACATGTAAACATGCTATAGAAATATCAAAACCGTTGCTTATTAGCCAAATATGACGACGTTTAACCCATTTATGCCTAGTGGACTCTCCCATCCTTCTAAATTATATCAATTTATTTCGAAAATTAGGGATGTCTAGTATATTTATGTCTATATTTTGAATATTTCTAACAGAAATTCCTTTAAGCAAGCAGCGCAGACCCTGATGAGACGCCGCATCATGCGGCGTCTCATATGGGTATTCGCTGTTTGCCAAGGCCTTTTTTAGACGCCAGACATAAATGGGTTAAATAAAACGTTTATCTGACACATGAGTGTTGTCTCGTTCACAGGAATGTTATATGGAGCAGGTGATTACAGACGCCTTTACATCTCAGTACAGAGGAGGCTGCCGATCAATTACAGTAAGGATGGAGCTTAAACTAATGCCACTCAATTATGTGTTGCTTTGAATAATATTGTCTATTTATAAAACAACAATGTTATTGACCAAACAGTAAGGTGAATGTCTGAAATAATGAAACGTCACTTACATGTGTTTGCATAATCTATATTTGGATTCTTGATTATAATAAATGTATCAAGTATTTGTACAAATGTGGGAAACTCGTTCATGTGCTGTTTTTTTATACCCAAGATCTGTATTATCATCTGCTGAAACAAGAATTGAAATTGTGTATAACATCAAGAAATGGCTTAGGCAGGAATATAATTTAGATAAATGTGTACATCATTTAAAGTAACGTGTATTAATTATTAAAAGTTTAATATAAAAACAAAATGTTATTGGGTGTGTAAAATACATTTTCTTCTTACCTTGCAATATGCAGAATTTAATGTTATTAAATTTTGAGATTTTTTTGGTAAAATAATTCTATGTTAAGCAAAGGACAATTACGGTGTTATATTGTTTGCTGTTCTGGTGCTTATAGCAATGCAATGGCGGTACAGCAGTTGCAACAGGAAAGCGGGATGCGGGCATCGTTTGCTCCCAGTGAGTACGCCCTACCCCACCAACCTAATTCCGAAATTACTACGGCAATTGTATTCACCATAAGCCTCCATTTATTCGTACTTCTAATGTAACACTTACACTTTTCAATGTTTCTCGAAAATATCTGAATGGATTTCGTACAAACGTGTATGTTAACTTAAATAGGTAAAACGATGCTGACTTGCATAACGTTATAAGCATTGCACTTGGTGAAGCGCGCAAATTAAGTAGATACAAACAAAAAGTGTTTTTTTATTTTTCAGATGCTGCGGATATGCAAATGATTGTAACAGTCGCCTTTGTGGGATTAGACAAGGTGCGTTTTGTTAACACATAACAACAACGAGATCTGCAATGTATTTTTATCACTACGCGGTTTTTGACAAGTTACAAAAAAATACACGACTAACACAAATAGATGAATACAACACGGGTCACTGCCGCTGAACTGTCAATGCCAAACACAGTATTCGACGTTTTAATCCGGTTAAGCGCCCAAATCTCAAACATGGCCCATATGTTTAATAAAAACAGTCAACTGCATATGTGGTTACCTTAAAGCATAAGTTATCAAACAGCAATAAAAGGAGATACGTTTCAGTTTTATTAAAATATTGCTACTCAGTTGTCAGATGTAAATTTAAGCCATAGAAATTAAACATTCTTAGGCACGAAAAGAACATGCATCCATTACATCTCATCTTTTATTTTAAAGCAAAGTGGCGCAGTCTAACACTTAGGCTATGCGTGTGAGACCATTAAATTATTGTATAAAACAAATAAGCATGCACTGTTTTTATAGAATGTTATATATAGATATAATGTAACCAGACGCGTGTATTTTGGAAACCACCCGTTAAACATTGCAATTTCAGCTTACTTTTTAGTTGCATAATGTTCACAGTTGAGTAATATTAATTTGAATACTAAAACTTATAAAAGCCTACCGCTTAATCGCTTCACTCCGATACGCATGTGTCACCAGCATAATACAACTGTGTATCAACTGTTAGATTTACATGTCACATTTTTGCATTTGTGGTCACATTTTCTGTCGGAAAACGTACCGTTAAGAGTGTTATAGACGCCTGTTTTGTTTTGTTTTTAAATTCTTGGCAATATGTTATTTTTTTCTAGCCTTAATACCTGTTTAAACACCAATTGTTTGCATTGACTGTATGTTTTATCGATAAACAATTTGTACCTTGAGCGAATTCTCAAGTAGATCTTGCCCATACAATTTTTATTCTCTGTCCATATACTTAAGAAAAAGAAGTAAGGTAATACGAAACACACATATTATAACAAATTAAGTTGCACATGTATTGGAAAAATTGCATTTCATAAATAAATATTGTTAATCATTAAGAACAAATTCGTGTTTATTTTTAATTATATATATATATATATATATATATATATATATATATATATATATATATATATATATATATATATATATATATATATATATATATATATATATATATATATACAGTATTCGTGGTCAAAAACTTGGCAACATAACATTTAGGAGTTTTAGAGTGACGTAACTGTTCATTTTGGCCATCATGCATTTGTGTTAGCTTTGCTTGTCTTTCTTTTAAACACGTTTCTTGTAATATTTCTTCACACTCTCTGTGCAATATTTTACAAATTGTATTTGCCAACATCAATGTGTTTTTTTTTTCAAAAATCAATATTTTGTACAATTAGTTCTCAACATTTAATTTTACATATTTAGATAATCTCGCCTCATCCCTGTGCTACTTCTGTGACGACATGAAATCGACCCAAGGATCGGTGTCTCGTCCTGAGGACTGCATCACATTCACCGCATGTGATTCTGATCAAGTACTTGTTTTGTGTGGTTGTTTGCTTAGTATTGTGTTGTTTCTGTGTTTACATCAAAGCGCTGAAGGCACTGAAGTTGTTCGCTGTTGTATAATCTTAGACGCAACTCAGTTTTCAAAATTGTGTTATAGCTTTTTTTATCGCAAGTTTGAAATGAACACAACTTATTCACGTTTATAAAGAGTGTGTCTTTAAGCACAAATCGAGATGTGTTGTTTTTTCAAATCATTAATAAAAAAGATAATTTAAGCTTCATTTTGGGAAAACAGGGCTTAATGCATATGCATTAATTGCTATCCCAGTACCAGAGACTCTCTTTTAACGAAAAACACCATAAAATCAGAAAGTGTCGTCCTTGATTAGCTTGTGCGCATTGTACAGGCTAATTAGTGTGCACAGGCTAATCTAATTTGACATGCATTAAGCCCCGTTGTCCCTGAAAGCAGCCAATATGTACAGATTTCAATGATAAACACTAGACCGGCCAATTTCGTCTTACAAGCTGTTAAACAATTTTGATTACATACATACACTGCAGTGTACCAGTGGTGAACTATAAACAGTCAGATTCGGTGGTTATTGTTCCTAGCGTAGGAGAGTAGACGCTTCTTGTATTCGTCGTCTGCAAAATTTTACTGCAGGTAGTGCAGACAGGCAGTAGTTATCGTGCCTAGCGTAGCTAACAGTAGACTGGCTTGCAGTAATTGTTTCTAGCGTAACTAACAGCAGACTGAGTTGCAAAACTGCCTGAACATTTGTTGTGAGCTAACGCTCACAACTAAAAACAGAACTTAATTATAGGCATAGATACACTTAATCAAAAAAAGCAGTAGGACGGTAAAAAGATTTTGGAAAAATGTACTAGTTGTAAGTCGCATTTAGTTGGTTTTGGAGTAAGAACAAGGAGGGGAATCACTGGTTACGTACTCTAATACTTTCCGTTAATATTTTCACTTTTTTTTACATATTTGTCAATAGTTACATGAAACAATTGTGTTATCAGCATTCATTCAACTGCTTGTAGTTGCTCATTTTTTAAGCGCTCGTGTCACGTTAATTCAAGACTGAATGTAGATATGTGTGTGGTTTGGCGGATAATTAGAAAGGTACATGCGCAGATTGATAAAATGTAGTGTTCCATTGTCAGCCTAAGCAAATAATTATATAATATTTTTAGTAGGCGTGTTGAGGGATTAAAAGGTATATGGATGAAGGTTTGAAGTTGCTTATTATGTATACATGGAACGTATGGTGTTAGTTTATATGCATAAAGGTATGCTTGGTGGGTATACATTGATAGCTACGAAGGTATGTACATGAACTGGCATAAAAGTTCACATTTGTTATTGAAGGTCTGCTTTGCTCGCAATGAATACAGCCCAGGATCGCCCGTGACATTTAGTTACGGATGCCAGAACACGTTTGTAAGTATCATAATCAGAATATCAGAGTTAATATTAGCACTTATATACCATACAATTGTATTGTTCGGGCATGTTAACTCCACTGAACATCTGTATAGTATATATCCAGATATTGTCAAGTTTACTAAATCCTCTTAAAATAACCATTCGCGATATGTTGAAGACAAACTCTCTTTGGACTGCTGTTTAATCGCAAGAATGAATATATTCAATTGCGTTTATGTTATCACTTGTATGTTATATTTTATAAAGTTTGAAAAATAAACTACATCTTTTAATTAACCTGGGTATTTACTGATAGGCGCGCGTGATGCACAGATAAAAGCGGAAATACATTATTTACTTCTCAATCCATCCGTTTAATTTCAGTATATGGAGCATGTCGTTTATTATGGCAAAACAATAAGTGTGTCATTCTTTGGATGAATATAACATCGATCATATCATGCAATTAGTACAAAAATTATGATGAATTTCGTAAATTTGATCACTTTCCGCATATGCAATATATATATATATATATATATATATATATATATATATATATATATATATATATGTGGGCTATGCCCTGCAAATACGGGGTTTAATGACAGAATTTTCGATTTTTACTTGTTTACATATTATTTGAGTTCATTCATTTCTGGCTAAGAATCTGAAAACCTTTTGTTCACATCTCGTCTTCTTTAATATTAATGCCGTTTTTTGTAAACACTACTAATTGTCAATGCCAATTAGTTTTTGCGAATTGACGTTGCAGACGTAACAGCATTAAGACGATGTAATTACTTTGTTTGACGATTAGCGATTAGATGAATAAAATTAATAATAAACAGAAACATAAGTGTTTATATAAATTTATTGTTAACGCATCTTATATTCAAACAAGAGATGTGTTTGTCAGAAACACAATGCCCCATTCTGCGCCGCTTTGAAGCCATATGTTTGACCTTTGACCTTGAAGATTGACCTAGACCTTGACCTTTTATCACTACAAATGTGCAGCTCTATGAGATACACATGCATACCAAACATCTAGTTGCTATCTGAAGCGACATAGAAATTATGAGCATTTTTCGAAACCTAAATGCGAAACCTAAATGCAAAGTGTAACGGAAAGACAGACAGACGGACAGACGGACGGTCCGATCACTATATGCCCTCCTTCGGGGGCATGCAAATCAAATAAAACACATCTATAGTTCAAAGAAACATGAACTCCATATATATTATATAAGCTTAGCTGTCTTAAACTTTATTTTAATTATATATACAAAAAATTATATCTGTTCATTTTAAGAATTCAATTGATGAAAGAGTAATCGGTATAGATGTAACAAAAACATATGTTTAATTATATATATATATATATATATATATATATATATATATATATATATATATACATGTTTATCCTTCATCATCAACTATCGTGTGATAAAAAAAGGCATAATAATGTGTTTCTTTAAGAACTGTTCAACTGGATTGTTATGACCCACCACCTTAAGATTCAATATAACAATAATGCTGAGTTGAGTATTGACTTGAAAATGAAAGACGATATGAAAAGAATGCACCTATGTGGTTATGCTATAGTGATGAGTATTATTATGATGTTGTATAAACTTGTTCTTCTACCATCTGTCCCGCTGCTTTTGCTGCAACGTCTGCTGCGACGTTCAATCATATCGCATCCCTGTTCACAGCGCTATAACAACATCTTAATAATTTCATTCATTAAGGTGTAGATAAGGTGTTATCGATAGAAACTTCGTGTTTTTAGCTTCAAAATTGATAGGTTGTTGCTTCAAATAACATTATACATGATCCCTGAGTTCATTTGCTAGAACAACAGTATGTCACACAAGGCCGTAAACGCTCGCTCGTTCTCTTTCGCGGACATTATGTCACGTTTATTAATCGTGAAAAAATAATTAGGTTATATATTCAACAAAATTATTTAATTGCGTTTTTTTATAATATTGCTGTATACCACTTGATACTGGATTTTGCTAGGTCTCCAAACGTACCAAAGTTACTTTGATGGAAATCGGTATTTTTGTTTAAAGGTTTGTGTGGTACCAAACAATAATGAAAACTTATTTAAACATATAAAAACATGTGTTCGTGATTATTATGTTGGGACCACATAAAGTCGGGATTATGCAAGATCTTATGGTATAAGCCAGAGGACACAGGTCAGGCTACTTAAAATCGAACACAACATTTATTTAAGATTATGCAGGTATTTATAAAGTGCAACTATTCATGTAATATCATGCTTGAAACATTTTATATACAATTGACTAAAAGTTTACCTTTTGTCTTCTATCAATTTTACTTAATATGCTGTCCACCTTTCTGTCCGTCTCTACATCCGCAAATACTTCCCTCGACAAATGCATGTGATATAGTCATGCACTTTTGTATACATACAACAAGGGATGCCAAAATTGAATGCAAAATTTAACCTTTTTTAATAATCCAGAGATTAAATGCCAGGAAATCGTTATTTAAAATTTCACGAAATAATGCCATTTCAGTAATGGGTACTTCAGCAACCATAGTTATGCACTTTAATAACATGGTGTGACAACTGCTGTTTTAGAATCAACTTGTGTTTTTATATTGTTGTTCAAAATAACAATTGGAATTTAGTATGAAACATTATATGTGTACTGATGTGTTAAAGCAGCTGTTGCAAGTTAAAGCACATTTAATACTGATAGTAATCGGGCGAATGGAAAGGCTGAACAAAGTAAAAGTCCTTTATTTAATCAATATGCATGTGTTCATGAACATTACATTGATATTCAGGTTTTGTTTTCATACAAATAGCTAAAGAGAGATATAGAGGAGGGTGAGAGGGAGAGATGAGATGGGGAAATAGGGAGAGAGGGAGAGGGGTAGAGGAGGTGAAGGGTAGAGGAGGTGAGGGGGTTGAGAGGGAGAGAGGGTTGGGAAAGAGAGTGTGGGGGAGAGGGGGGGGGGGGGGGAGGGGTAGGGATAGAAAGAGAAGATAGATATGTATATACAAGGAAATATAGCAACATTAATTGCGAGATATACATAATTTCAATTTAACAATTTAAGACGTAATTGTGGTTCTTGATATAAGACCTTATTGTGACATTTGATTGCATTCCCTACACCCCCTCATAGTAATTAAAGGTGTCTAGAACAGACCCCGTTTTTAATATTGACCCCTTAAGTATAGTCTGAAAACTACCGAGACCGCGTAACTGGCACTATGTATAAGTATATATATATATATATATATATATATATATATATATATATATATATATATATATATATATATATATATATATATATTATATATTATAATACGCTACACTGCGCAAAATGCTACCCTGATCTAAAAGGTGTACAATGAATGGCTCTGTTCATAAGTCTTGTATAAAACGAGATTTAGCAGTTACTTGTGTTTACTTCATATTAGCGTTCCTCGGAATGTTACAATTCTTCGTTTGTTGACTTTGTGGTGAAAAGTAAACCGTTCAGTTTTACAAATGCAATTTAATATAATTTAAATTACATTTTTATGAGTGTTCATTATGAAAATGTTTGTTTTTTGGTGTTCTGTGTTTTAATTCAATTTAAATATAATTGCCTTTTTACTATTAATTCCATGCATAGATTTCTTCAAGGCAGGGACCAAACTTTAATGATTTTGCTTTGTGTAATTTTCTGTAGAGAATCGGATCACTGTTCTTTTATAAACATATAGCGAATAATATATAAATTTCTCCTGATTATATTTATTGGCATTTGTCCTTTGTAATTATTTAAGGAATCGGGCACTAACCTTGAATTAGAGGATGGTTACGATAATGTTTTCTCCTGATAATCTGTATGATATTTATTTGTGCTATATTATGTATTCTATTAACAGATATGTAAGTTATTGATGAGACGAGTGTTTGAAGATATGGATCATTGTCATAACAATACGCTCCATGAATGTCAACATGCAAGTGTCCTATGCAACGTTTGTTGCGGGGATTCAGGCTGCAATTACGGAGATTGTAAATCAATAACAGGTTAGAATCGTTTTAGAAAATTCCGTTATTACATTAGTTTTGATAATCTGGGTTTTTCATTTATGATTACCAATAAAACGTTATGTTAGATGTTAAAATTAATGAAGATCATGTATACATTTTTGTAACATAATGCACATTTAAAGCTTAACGAAAGCTATGCTTATCTTAAGCATACACGTACCACAATTCCATTTCTAACGAAATTATAATATTATTCAAACATTCTTTCAGAGCGTCTATACCGCCTCCATAAGAGCGGGAACTTCAACATGACAACACTCCAGACAACATCAAGGCCATAGGCTACAAACGTGTTATCAATGAAATTAAAAATCCACGAATATCTAAGAAAGTTAATATTCATTGTTTACACGAAACCAAATGAGTCGTTAAACCAATAAAATCAGAATGTTTATCATCTCCACATTTCTGTTCTGGCGCTATGTGTTTTAATCTATACTACGAACATGGGTGAATGCTGATAACATTTCAGCAACGTCCATCCTTGCGCATATGCGCATTATCCATATATCAAATGTCAAGCTAAATAGGCTAATAATAATATATTGTTCTAATATTCCGCCACAAAATATGTCCGTAATATAACACATTTATATAGTTAGGGAAGAAATGAATGTCATCTTAAGGCTGCATAAAGGTCTGTACGGTAACACGGCATATGAGTAATAAAGCAAGTATATCGTTAATTATTCTGTCAGGTTTGCCCGTGTATCTGTGTTTCTTTCTTGTCTCTTCGTATGTACACAATCGTCCGAAGAAGTTTTAGACTTTTAGCAAAATTAATAAAACATAGTGTGTTATTTATGATATGAGGTTGTGTTTGTTTTTCACCCTACGATAAAAAATGCAAATGTTATATTTTTTGTCAATTTATTAATATTTGTTACAACTGATATTCAACGTCATGCGGAGTCGGGGGCTATTATCAGGCACTGTGACCAGCTATTTCTATTTGGCGTTTATTATGACTTCTCTGTAATAAGAGGTTGCAGAAATCCACATCACCAAGAGCAAAATCTTACTAAGAGTTCCACTGTTATTTATTTGAATTATGTTACCCCTTTGTTACCAGCTTGTTCGTTTATAGGTCTTAAAAAGGTATTCGTTCGTCTTTTAATGTAATGAATAACTATGCCAGTGTAGTTAAATATTAACGGTGCAAACATTATCAATTTGTTTGGACAAGTTGTCCGTATCACAACTTTGTCACAATTTGACAAAGTTTGGATGTATTTATGTGTATATCATTGAAAAAATATACATGGAAGGTCTAAAGCCCTTGATCACAATAATTGTACATGATCACATTAATAAGTGTACACATCTTGAAAACATACAGGAATAAATGACACCGTTTACTCTATCGTCACGCGTCAGGAATACGATATAACCTAGTAGATATACCAGTATATTCTTCATAGAGAAATTAGTCAAATTGAACAGTCTGCAATCATGTAGTTTATTTCGTTCCTCATTCAAAGGGTCTCGTCATATTAAATATTCTGTCAAAGTTAATAACAAACAATTGTCTAACACTACAATACTCTAAAAATAATTGGTCATAAGTTTTATAACAAACATGTGCGAAAACGATCGGTCTATTTCGTCAGCAGCTGTTTATTTACAATAAATGCATTTTAGGACACGGATACTTCCTTACAGACAGTTCGCATCAAACTCAACCCCTGTCGGATCAAAGGACACGATGTGCGGAAGATCGCTAGTGGTTAAAATGTTCGGAAAGTTTAACCAAAATAGGAGTAGAACCTGTGCAGTTGCAAAGTTGAAAAGGGCTATATATCGGTTATTTTTTTTAAATCAGAAACCAATTATAGATTTATGTTTTTGGCAGCTTTGAAACTGCCAACTCTCCAACGCAAATGAACTTCAAGTATCGGAAATGTCGATTCGAAGCATAATGGTTTCGTGCTGACATATCCGCGTGTGGGCGCCTTCAAACCTGTCGACACGCCACAACGACGATTCAGGGGCCCCAATTGGTACACACTGAAATGTGCGAAAGATAGATATTTATATGTCGTGTTGTCGTCGTGGACGTTGCAAACTTGTCTTGTCGGCGTTTCTATTGATACACTGGTATGTTGACGTGTGCTTACGTGTTTGAAATTATCCGTACTGTCGTCATGTTGTTTCGGCAAGCGATGTAATGTATCGTTCTGGCTTGTGGTCTTGTTTTCGTGTTGTCGCCCTAAGAATCGCCAATACACCAGTATGATGCAAAAGTGATGCCACCATACACAAGTTTGACATGTAGCATAGTAGTATGTTTCGTCGACGTAGAAAATAAATAATTTTGATATAAACAACACAAGAGCATACTTAGTATGCATATGCTCAGAACTGTATATAATTCAAGCAACTTAAGAGTTGTCACGTTGGCAATTGTGTCAAATCAAAATTTAAAAAATTGTTTTTTTCCTTCTCGTTATTATTCTCATAAAATCACATTCTAGCAAAATAAGCATAACTATATTACAAAAAGTAAGCATGAAGAATTTAACACTATGATATCAAAATGACATGTGTTGATGACAGATTATCAGTCTGAAGCTACCCCGCTACAGCGCAGAGTAGAAAATAACGAACCAAACACATATGCAATGTTTTCATTGAGTCCCATGAACGATATATAACTTAACTATAACCAAAACCTACAACATACACATGTGTTATTTCGACAATGTACGCTTGATTATAGGAAACAACTTAAGTTAAGCAATGCCCACATGAAAAAATACTATTCAAAACATGTTCATGGAACAAATCATACAGAACATTCTCCCCTCAAAAACAAAATAAGGTCTGTATTCAAAACATTTACTTTCAAACTAAATGAAAACAGACATCCGTTTAAAATATGTAATACTAATTCTTTTAAGCATAATTTAATGGCTATGGCGCCTTTTTTGTATTGAGGTTTGTTATCGATATTTCAAAATATAAATACATGCATATTGCCAAATGAATTGAATAATATCGTTTTTAAAGAAAAATATATGACATAAACTTAAAAAAACAAAAACAAATACATACCTATTGTGTTATTATTATTAAAATGTATTTTTAAAAGACTTTTTTATATTTCGAACAGAAAGTCCAGAGGCGTTTTTTGGCTAACACACGCATGTATGTGCCTTAAGTTCATTTACAAAGTCGAACCTAAAAAAGCTTAAATTGCCATAAGCAAAGTTCACTTACCCGGGTAAGAAAAACAGTCTTTTATCCGGTCTATATCAAAAAGTGTATCTGTGGTTTCTTTTATTTTTAACCATCCAAGATGCAGCTATGAAAATTCTGGCAGAAAATGTCTCGCGGAGAACGACCCCGTAGACATGGTGTGCATACCTAAAAAGTTCAGGCACTCTCCCTGTTGTGAAGTTTGCATTGAAGTAGGTTAAGATTTCCCTTTCTACCAATGTAACATCCGGCAAAGAACACTAGTCTATGAAAACAGCATCGTGACATTTTAAAGCAATAAAACATTTTCTTTTGTTTACTAGTCAGCTTAGTTGTCACAACAATTTTAGAATCTGTAAAGTATGTTCTGATTATCGCTAAATAGTAAAAAACTTATGATCATACAATTTGGAGAGGAACGTAGTCAGCTCTTGTGGAAGAGGTTTCACCATAAGTGAAATGTGTTTATATGTGTCAAATAAATCTTCGTTTATTTCTCTGTCGGAAGGTATTTGACATAGCTGGTATAGCTGATACCTACATATACCATATATAATTATAAAATAGTTTTAAAAGGTTACACCTAGTTTGGGAAAAAATGCCAATATTTTTAATAATGCAGCAGTTTTACAGAAATTGTTTCATTTTAATATTGATAATTGGCAATTGATAATTGCTCTTTACACTGGCAGAATCATCAATGTTCTGTTTAAGAAATAATATTTTTCTGTCATGGTTTGTTGTCGAATAACCCACAGTAAGGAGTAAAGATGCGTAGGAATTAAATCACGAGTGCGAAGCACGAGTGATTTGATATCACGCATCTATACTCCTTACTGTGGGTTATTCGACAACAAACCATTATAGAAAAATATTATTTCGATTCTAACACGATTCTAATTGATTTGGATCAAGCTTTTGAACGTGAACTATGTTTCAATACTCCGCCCTTCTTAGTACAAATTTCACTATTTAGTGACGTCATTGAATTGTAGAAACATATGACGTCGTTTTCATTCATAAATATTTTGCAAATGACGTCAATTTCATTGAGAACACAAATCGTAGAAACTAAATGACGTCATGTTTATTGATGCTACTGAAAAGCTTACATGCTATAAATGTTTTTTTAATTATGTTTCCTAACAAATAACATTCTTTGTAGGCGTGGTTACCCAGTGGGCATCCAACGTTGCTGCAACGTTGTATTTAGGTTGCATTCGAACGTTGCAGTTTGGTTGTACCAAAGGTCTATATGAAAGTTTTCCCGACGTTTTTTCCCAACATTGCTGCGCTGCGACGTTTTTTCCCAACTTTGCTGCAACGTTGTATTTAGGTCGCATTAAAACGCAGTATAATATAAAATAAATAAAAAAAATATTTACTGCCAACCACTTCGATTAGTATCGGCAGTTATGGACATTTTCGAGTTCGTTTCTTAGAAAGAACTATTTTTTGATGTCTATAGAGGAGTTAATGAAACGCTCCCCGAGTGGAAATCGAACCCACCAACTCCCGATCGCCAGGCGGACACCTCATTAACTACACCACGGCGACAGTTGAAAGTTTCAGACAAAAATGTTGACTATTAATTTTTTTGAAACTTTGAAACTAGATTCTACCATTTTAATGCATAACACAACGTAAACAAAATATTTTATCCGGCGATTTTGAGTTAAAGTTCATCTTTAGCATCTTAAAGTTTAAGCAACTGATCTGTAAAATTAAAAAAAATGAATTTCTAAAATTTACAAGAAATCATATTTTCATTGATGCTATGCATGAACTGTATTATTATAAAGTACGATTCCTACTCGGGGAGCGTTTTATTATCTCTTTTATTATTTTTTTATTTAGACACCAAGTACTGGTTCTTTCTAGGAAACGGACTCGACAGTGTGCATATCTGCCGATAATACTCGAAAGAGCGGTTGGTAGTAAATAGTTTTTTTTAATGCAACCTAAATACAACGTTGCAGCAACGTTTTGAAAAAAACGTTGGGAAAACTTTCATATACACCATTGTGACAACCAAACTGCAACGTTTGAATGCAACCTATATACAACGTTGCAGCAACGTTTGGAAAAAACGTCGGGAAAACTTTCATATACACCATTGTGACAACCAAACTGCAACGTTTGAATGCAACCTAAATACAACGTTGCAGCATTGTTTGGAAAATACGTTGGGAAAACATTCATATACACCATTTTGACAACCAAACTGCAACGTTTGAATGCAACCTAAATAAAACTTTGCAACAACGTGTGTGTGCCCACTGGGTTTAAAAGTGCACAATTACCTATAAGCAACGTTGTTGCAACGTCCTTTTCAAACGTAAGACCGATGTTTCGCGTGCAACGTTGCAGAAACGTTCGGAAGTGGTTACTAATGTCGCAACCAGAATGCAACGTTTCTGAAACGTCCTTGCAACGTTATGATGAAACGTCCTGGTAACGTTTTGTATGCAACGTCATGGCAACGTTCGGTAATGGTTGTCGACGTTGCGACCTAATTATTACGTTTCGGTAACGTTCGCACAATGTTTGATGCCCATTGGGTATGCCACTTATCACCAAAAATACAAGTTGTTGTTTCATAACATTTATATGCATGCTACATTTATTACATTTCTCTTAGAGCGGGTTTTAGCACGTGCATTTTACTGCAATATTTTCGTTATTGATTCGGAACTATGTTCGAAACATTAAGCTCCGCCCATACATTAGCTCTATTGCAGAATAACCCACACTTGATTTCCTTCTTTGTCTATAGAAAACAAGTCGCGTGTAGTGTTAGAATCTAAAATTTACCATGCCCCAATGAACAATGCTCTCCATGTTTCAAAATGTTATTGATGTTGATGTTTTGATATAATTGTGGATGAATTGATCGTCTTTGAATCCCACAAATTTGGTCGATTTTTGTAATAAGACGTCGACTGGTCAAAAACAAAATAATTCTTATTATTGCTGTTCAATAATAATAACATTCGGTTGTCAGCGCATCATCGGGGGTATCTTTGGCTAGTTTATAAATACCTTTCAAAATGGATGTGGAACTATAGGTCGAGTAAAATTCGAGCATGCATATAAAACGTTAAATGGGACACGGAACGATTTTACTGGAGCACTTAAAGTTTTAGTGTACACAACGGTGTATGCATGTTAAAGAGACGTTAACAAAGTTTGGAAACATTACAATACATGTACAAATAAAATTGTGTAAACAATATTGTAATTTACCGCAAAACACACCTGATATCTTAGCTTTAGGGGAATGTGGTAGACTTCCTATATGTATAACATATATATCCCAAATTGCATCAAGTTCTGTTTGAAAATGACACGTATGGATAATTATAGATATCCTTAACAGTGTTATAAAATGTTAAACGAGTTAGATGATGCAGGTGGAAGGACATGGTCTAGTCATATCAGATAATTACTATTTAGTTATGGATTTGGTTATGTATGGTTTGCTCAAATTGGGCACGAAGACCATGTATACATCTGTTCAAAACACGAATAAAAGATTGTCATCTTCAAGTATGGGAATCAAAAATGGATAATTCTCATAATGCATGCATTATACAAAATTTTAAAACGATCTGTACTGTGAACCATATCTAAATATAAATGTGTCTTCTGTTTTTAGGAAAACTTTGTCAAGTTTTCGTTGCTCAGCGCATGATCTCATGATTAAGAAAGGTAGCCATTTATCAATAGATAGACATTAAGATTTTTTCCATTAGGTGTAACAAATAATATAAGTGTAGTTGAAGATGAATATCATTTCTTTTTTAAATGTAATGAATACGAAACATTTGGGCAAACATTCTTCAAACCTGACTGGTTAAGAAACCGATTTCATCAAATGTTTAATTCTATCTATTTATCTTTCTTTTTTATTTTATCCTACGCTTAAAAGATGGACATAATATTATATATCGCTAAGTGTTTTTCATAACTTGCTTGTAAGAAGAAAATACATTTTTAACATACTTACTTGAAATAGATTGGTGTAATGCTCTTTCTTACATTTAAATCATGTGTATAGATTTATCATTTTAAACAATTTTCTATTCCAGCATTAGTATAGTTAATGCTTTACATAAATTAAGTGTAAAACAACATGCTTTAATGTTCTTAATTTATGATAATGTATCACTCTGTTTGATATAGTTACATGTAAATAATGCTGAATTTTTGGCCGGTGGCCTATTTTACCTACAAAACATGTCTATGTCTAAAAAAATGTTGGTTCGTACATTGCCGTAACGGACGATGTTAATGAGAGAGTTTAAAACTACCACATTTATGTTAAATGTTGAACAACAATGTTAACAATATTTATAATAAATACATTGTTATTATAAACACGTGTGACACAACTGGCTTAACTCTGTGTTTAATTTATGATGATCTGTTTCGGACGAAAATATACATTTTACAAAGCGTTACACGTGTCATTTAAGTACGTTTTTTGGAGTTAACTTACTGCATGCAATTTTTGTGTAATTCACTGTTAAGCATGCATCATTGATTAATTAAGAGGTATATAGTAAAAAAGCATTGATTAGTGCAACAAAATTGTTCCCAAATATGTTTAGAACATCCCGAATTTGAGTCGAAGCTACTGGAAATGAGATGGAACTGACGTATAATGTCGGAAAAGGTATGTAGAGAAGAATATGATCATCTGCTTTATTAAAAAGTAAGGGTTAATTCAACAGAGAATAAACTCATATTCCATTTAATTTAATGTCACATATTAAACTATGATTTTACACCTGACGAAGTAACCAGGAGGAAACTAACAAGTGAGCCGAAATACCCGAAACATCTTTACATCATGGGAAATCCCCGTTAAAATCCATGTGTACTTACTTTCGATTTCATTAGAGACATCAACGGATAGCCGTGATACGCATATTTGAACGAAAATGTAAAAATTATTATATTTCTGTTAAATTATTAAATTTTGTTTAGCTATTGTTCCTCATTTGCGGGAATAGAGGTTTTAATTTTAGTAGTTACACTAGCAGGTATTCGAATGAGTATACATTTCAGTGAACATATTATTAATTGTATTGCATTCAAACATGTTGGTCAGTAAGTCGTCTCCTTTTACCATGCCATACCATTTATGAGAGAAAAAAACAAATACACCCTTTATAAAATGAATGCCATTTTGACAAATGATTCTCTAATGATTTACGCACATGTCATCATACTTTAGTAATAAGAAGACACATGTGTGAGTTAACAGCAAGCTGTTTTCAATATTCAGATGATTAAGAATTAATTATGCCAGTCATGAATATAATGGAGTGTACATCTTCAAATGTATTGAGGTATAATACATTTACCGGGAGAACACAAACATTTCTGGACTTTTGCTATAATATGTAAATATGTAAACCTGTATGATAATTCATTATATAGTTATAAACATGTATGCCTGTATTCAAATACATAGCATACTGCTAATCTATTGCACTGCAGTTTTTCATAGTTAATAAGACAATAAAAAAGCTACATTGAACCTACTACAATCCGAGTTTTTAATTGCTCTACTTTAATGATAATATTATGAATTGTACACAATTGATTGTTTAATCACAAACATTAAATGAATATCATAGAAATGGCTTAATAAGAATATTATACTAAATGTTCTGATTGCTGCGTGTTTCTATGCCTTGTTTCAAGAACTTTGAAGAAACATACAGATGAATACATTCATTCTTGTTTTTAGAGACCACTGAAGGGAGTAATCAAAAGAAGTCTCTTAATAAAATGGTCTTTAAATATAAAAAGGCCATTTGGGAAGAATGCGGACCTTCGATTTTTAATCCAGATGTAGGATTATCTCCTTTTGACACAATGATTTCAACTTTTGTAATCAAATGTATCTAAATATAAATAAAATGAACAAAACAATGTTTTACTTAAAATGTGTTTTATTTGTTTTCTCTTATTCTTAAATTTTCTAAATACAATGTAAATGGTCTGCACAGAAAATTTGGGGTTTTTGACTCCAAAAGCATTCACGATTTTACGTGCACATTTACTCTTGGACAATTCCAATACCCGATTTCTTTCATTTGAGATTTACACTTTCCGTTTTGAAAATTTAATTTCTGCATGTAAGCTTATGGAAATCTGACTCGATTATGGTACTAAATACTAAAAAATACTAAATAAACAGGCCTGTAAATTTACTAATTAGCATAATAAAAATAAAAAAACTAATTAACGGATTTCATCACATGTTACAGATTAATAGTTTATTTTTACACCTCTCGAGAACACTGAAAATGTTTGTCGCATCGGCGCATTGTTTCAGCAATTAAATCGGCGATCATGTTTGTCCCTTAACGTCCCAGATTGTAAACTCTTTAAACCTTAGACTGTGTGTTAATACCTCACTGTATTATTCAACGCAACAATATTGATACGCAGTCTGCATCAACAGAACAGAACAGAACAGCATTCTTTATTTGTAAATAAAGGCCCAAAATACATGTCATTAATACAGTTGTAAGAGTTTGAGTTGTGTCAAATTTCAATTTTAATGAGATATCAATAACATCAAGTGGTGCACATAAATATAGACTTTCCTTATAATATCAGCATCTTGAGATGACATCAGTACATATAAATCTTGAGGATCAATACCATGTGTATACCAGTTAAACAAATATGAATTTCTAACATCATCATATTCATGACATTCAAAAAAGGCATGAATTTCACAAACAATAACTAATGTGTTTAAATTATTTAGACAATAACTACAGATACGGTTTTCTTTCAAAATACCACTATGTCTACCGAGTTCAATATTTAATTTATGATTTGATAATCTAAACCTGGATTTGGTTGCACGGTATTTGGAATGAATGTCTAATAAGAAGTATTTAACAATATTTAAAAGACTTAAAGTGCCTATAGTGATAACATCTACTCGAATTTTCAACAGAAGAGTACCAGTCTAGCGTACAGCGATTGATAACACGCTGTTTAAACATTCCGATAAAGGTATTTATGTTTCCGACATCTTGACTTATCCATATAAACTAGAAGCCGCATTTGTATAAGAGAGTTTTAACCCAAGTCACCCAGCATTTTCTGCATACATCGTAAAGCGATTTTAACATATCGTAATATTTTTTGGGTATCTGTGTGATGGCATGGTTAATAAAGTGCACCAGTATCGAATACAATTGGTTACGTTTGTCGTGCATTAAGGTAATCTACCACAGTCCTCAAGAACCATACACGTGTTCGTGGTTTTTGCAACATACAGTATATTTTGAATTATTTGTTTTAAACAGCTTATATAGAATCAACGTATTCATAGCCCCAAATTTGGGACGCATAACAAAGAATTGGCTTCACCAAAGAGTCAAACAATTTAAATGAGTCTGGAGTTCAATAACAGCCAAAAGGTTTTTTTTAAATGTTTTGATCGGAAATAGAGCTCTTTGAGCTTGTGATATTAGTTTTGAATGGGCAGACGACCATGAGAGACTTAGCAATATACCCACACTATTCATAAACGCGATAAAACCAGTGTTCGTTTTTGCGAAGAGGACCGCCATTTCGAAAAACGGTTATCTCAGTTTTGTCCAAATCAATTTCCATACCAGATTCATTACAAAATTGGTCAATACTATTGATTTGTTGCTGAAGTTGTGAAGCAGTTACAGCACATCCGGCAACATCGTTTTCAAACAAAGAATGTCAGGGATATCGTCAGTAATAAATATACCTGTGCTACACCTGTTGCGTAAAAGGGCAGATAATTCGTGAAAAGATTGAAGATGGTCGAACTTGATTTGTTACCTTGACGCGTTCCGATGTTACACGGGAGCAAATCAGTGATGTGATTTTGAACCTTGATACAGGACTTAAGATTTGCATATATAGCTCCAAGGATTCGAAGAATGTTACCATGCACGACTAAAGAGATAAATAACTTGCTATGATTTATTTTATCAAATGCCTTACGAAAATCCACGTAGATGTAGAAGAAACGACCACCTTTCTTAGAAAGATATATTTGTACAATTGCTTGTAAACAGAAAATATTATCGACAGTTAAATAGCCCTTTCGAAAACCAGATTGTGATTCATCTATCTTTTTGTTATCTTCAGATTAATTGTACAATCGATTTTTTATAATGCCAGAAAATATTTTGTATAATGTGGTAAAATAGATACACCTCTGTAATTGCCAGAAATGTTTGTCCGACCAAATTTGTGAATAGGAGTTATGACACTAGAACCCCAAGATAAGGGGATACTACCGGTATCCTATATATGTTAAATAGAAGTATCAAGATGGGGGAAATGTCATCCGTGGTATATTTGAAAAATTCTGCTGATATACCATCAATAACGCTACTTTTTCCAAAAGATAAGCTAGAAATAGACCTTTGAATCTCCTCAATTGTGATTGGTTCGTTTAAGACAATGGATGTAGGATCAGCGAGATTATGTGAATTATCAGTATATGGGTCTACATTTATAACATTTTCATCATACAAAGGTATGATAAAGTACTGATACCATTTATACGGTGAAATACTATCATCTACTGTCGTAATCGTTTTATCTTTTTTTTTAAACTTTCCAAAAGGAGCAGGGATCGTTTCTACTTTCAAACAAGCATTTCTGTTGGATTCCTGAAATTTATTAACCGAAGGTCTGCAATATTTTTTGAAATCATTTCGCTATCTTTATATGTCCGTAGGTCAAAAGGAGAAAAGGAGAATGTGTTTCTCGAATTTTTCTTAATGCTTTATATGTTATCTGCATGAGGGTATCACATATCGAATTCCACCATGGGGGCTTGGAAAAGGTGTATTTACTAAATGTTTGACCAGCATACACTGAGCTGCGTTATATTACAAAAAAGTTATAGTAATTCTGGTCAGAATCGGTCATCAAGACAAAGGAAAATGGCTGGTGTGAAAACAAAACAAATATGTAATCGTACATCTTATCGGCTTAGATAAACCATTAACACTGATTTGTCCCTGAACGGTCAACAGATTTACCACTTGTACCGCTTAATTAAACATTTGGACATCAAAATACATTAAAAATCAGCGGTCGCTGATCGCGTAAGACAAAAGTTCCTTAATGCAATATGAAAATAAAGCGAACACGCTTGGGGGATTCAAAGTAGTCGCATATGACAAAAGTCGCTTAATTGGAGTGGTCGCAAGCGCAAGAGTGACTGAACTATTTTTTAAACAGAACAGGTGCATTTGGACTGGTCTTGACTTTTGTGCAGCACTTACTTTTCTTTTGGATAACTTGTTTGTTGAATTTAATGGTAAAATATTTAAACAAATTATTGGCGTTCCTATGGGTACTAATTGTGCGCCACTTATAGCTGACCTTTTTTTATATTGTTATGAAAGCGAATTTATGTTAGATTTATCTAAAACTAAGCAAGTAGATTTGATTAATTGTTTTAACCTTACTAGTGGGTACATTGATGACATACTTAATTTAGATAATCCATTATTTGAACAATATATTCACAAAATCTACCCAAAAGAACTAGTCTTAAATAGATCGTGTATATCCAATACAGACGCTGCGTATTTAGACCTACATTTAACTATTAAAAATAATTTGATCAAAACTAGTTTATATGACAAACGGGACGATTTTAACTTTGAAATTGTGAATTTTCCGTTTCTAGATGGCAACATCCCTAAAGGACATTCCTATGGTATTTACATTTCGCAGTTGGTACGTTATGCCAGAGCATGTTCGTGTATTAAAGATTTTAATGATCGTAATCTAATATTAACTAAAAAATTGCTAAAACAAGGCTTTTTGTATCATAACCTAAGAAATAAATTTGCTAGATTTTACTCTAAGTATTGTGATTTAATTTCAAAATATAATGTTTCTTTAAAATGGCATTTAAATAATGGAATCTCCCATCCATCATTTTACGGAGATGTTTTGAAGCGTGTCCGCAAATTAAAGTATGTTAAACCAAATGTTCATATTAAACTTTTCAATTAACTTGTTTTTATCAAAAGGATACGATGCTTATGTACTTAAAACACGTGTTTGATGGTTTTCGATTCACTATATCTTTCTTCCCTTAAATTTTGGAATCATTAGTGATATTATAGGCATTTTTCACTGTTGAATAAAATTATGCCATTGTGTCGTATGAACAAATCTGCATGAATACTAAATTATAGGCATTTTTCACTGTTGAATAAAATTGTGTCATTGTGTCGTATGAACAAATCTGCATGTAAACTACATTTGGACTCAAATCGTACATCAAATCATTTCTTTTTTCAGTTGTCAAAACACCTATATACTGTTTGATTCCAATAATGTCGCTTTAATGGAATTACCATTTTTATTCATTTGCTTCTTAATATTAAATCACCAAAGCTTGTTTTATTAGAAGCACAGCCCCATTAATATTTGTATTTAGTACTGCCCTTGGAATTTGTTCACGTCATGTCATTATGGATTTTTGTGACGTCATACGACCGACTTTCCCAGTTGTAATCTACATGCATAGGTCATTGGGTTTATAACGTTCCATTTTATTTATATTTTCTCTCTGATAGGCGTTTCTTGTTTGATTTAATTATTTTTAATTTGTTTAGCAGTCACATAAACAACCAAGCTATGTTATATGGAATTTTTACACCCATTATTGCTGCTTCTTCCTGTATTTGCGCGATGATTATCTGAGATATTAACTCTATGATTCTATATTCTCAAATCTTTTCTATAAAGAAGGAATGTAGTTGACAATTGTTAATAGTTTTATTTGATCGTTCGTCAAAAAGTTGTAATTCTGTTACTCTTGTATCTTCAATGCAATTGAGTAATTAAATTGAATGCGTTTTAATTCCCTTTTATTATTGTTTAATTTGAGTTACAATGCTATGACGTTAAAATTGTATTTACACTTAAATGTATTATGAATATTGCTGGGCCAAGTGTGAGGTTGAGCGCTGTATAACCAGGTTTAAACCCCCAATGCTTTGCATTGACCGTTCCAAGGCGGTGACCCCAGCTTTATTCATATTTTGTGTTTATGTTGGTTTGTATTGTGCTGTTTTGTACTGTTTGGGCAATCGGTCACTTGCCTTAAATAAAGGACCAACTAATTGTTTTGAATGAAAATTCAATACTGCTCCAGCAGCTGGAGTTTCACTTCTTTATATTGCCTGGGGATGACGATGGTTTCTATTGCGTTGTAATGGTTTATAAGTGTTCGAATTTACAAATAAACTGTACGCGCATGCGTTAGTTCGTAAGCTCAGACACGCCCTAATAATTACGCGGCTCTTTAAAACTGTCATGCCCTGCCCATATTGTTTCGTAACGCAGCTTATCCGTAATTGATTTTTTTAAATCTAAATATGAATCTTCGAATGAATTTTTTTCCGGATGTGTTTTTTTCTTCTAAAATGGACACCAATGCTGTAATTGAAGAATTGAAAAACTCGATTGGGATCAGGTCTTTTTGCTTTGGGATCGGGTCCATATTACTGATTTGTATTAGGGCCGGAAACACCCTTAAACATTTGAATACCTTACAAAATCAAGAAATGTCAGCACCCAGTCCTCAAACATCATATTAGTGCTGAATAATTTCGTATGCTCTCTACCTTGACAATAGGACTTAAAGGAACATTAATTACTATTTAAGTTGACTATGTAAACAGCAACACAGAACAACGTTTAGAAAAATCTTATTTAAATCAGTTTCTGTCACTATTGCCAAATATATTATGTTTATTTTTACCGTGATATATCTATCCTTGCAAATTGTTGTGTGGGATATGAAACCTTGTTTATTGATACTTCTAGTTTCTAAAAGATATACTTGTAAGGTTTGTGGAATGTTCATAGAATGTCTCAGCGACTTTGGTGTTTACTTTAACCATTGATTTATTTCAGTTTTGTGATTTTATAGGAAATTCAATTAATCAGATATGTGACAGGTTTTAAAATCTTACTTAATATCACATCAAAGTGTCTGTCATCAACACTCGACATTTTTAAGGTTTAAATACTTTAAACAAGTATAAACCATTCACTATTAAAGAAGCGAGTCCTATGTTAGTCAAAACGTACGTGCCAAATCACAGCTTTTCCACAGATTACACAGTATTAAAATGAAATATCTGTCTGATTTATGTGCGACTTTACATCGATAAAACAGCGTTTGTGATTGGGTGTATTGACAGGCAGATAAACGGATTTTAATATCGATTATGATTTATCGATCATGGCATTATCCTGTCAAGAGTAGTGGTTTTGCCAATGCATAGCTTATTCAACCCTTGCAAGATAAACATTTATAAAGTCACCAGCACCAAATAGAGACATCAACGGATTGACTTTTCACACACATTTAAACGAACAGGTAAGACAAGTTATTCATTTGTATTAACATGTTCTAACCGTAGTTTATCTTAAGCAGAAATGGGAAGTGATATATACGTAGCTATACTAGCAGGTATTTGACTGTCAACACATTTCTTAAATGTGGAAATTTCCAATTAGAACAACACCACAACATTTATGAGAGTAACAAACAAATTCAAATAATTAAAATGAAAATAACATCCACAGTTGGTCAAACTCTCAAAGAGGTCGCTTGAACTGAGCTCATGACACTTCCATTATTCTGACTTTTGAAAAACTTTACGAAAAACAAAAAAGCTGAACAAACATTACCTTAATAATAAAAATACAATTTTTACAAATGATATATTATGTTTAATTTACATGACATCATATTTTAGTAAAATGAGAACAGACGTTTGTGTCGACAGCCAGCCAATTTAAATATGATGATGGTTTTGTATTTAGTATACTAATCAAGACGATATGTAAAGTATTCCAATTAAGAATATAATTGAGTGAACATATACACTTTTTACTTTATCAGAATATTCGTGATTGATATAAATATCCGAATTCATTTGTTCTAAAACATATTTTGACTTCAGAAATGGCATCTTTAAAAAGGGAGCCCAACATTTGTTGTTAATCGTTAACTATTTTAGGACCATGATAATGATTAATATCAATAATGTTAAATTAAAATATATACCACACTTGGTTAGTTCTCTGTGTACTTAAATGTTTAATCCGATATGTGGAAGAAAGGTTAACTCGGCGAAGTGTTAACACATGTTCTCCACTTGGTCAGCTATATTAAACAACATCCGCCTTTTTTTGCCCCCGGTAGGGTGGCATATAGCAGTTGAACTGTAAGTCCGTCTGTATGTCAGTCTGTGATTCCGTCCGAAAACTTTAACATTGGCCATAACTTTTGCAATATTGAAGAAAGCAACTTGATATTTGGCATGCAGGTGTATCTAATGGAGCTGCACATTTTAATGGTTAAATGTCAAGGTCATCCTTCAAGGTTAAAGGTCAAAAATACAAATCCAAGGGAAGTAATAAGCTTTAAAGGGAGATAATCACCTGTACCTACCAAATGATTAAAAAAATCCAAGCGGAGCAGTAGGGGGCATTGTGTATCTGACAAACACATCTATTGTTTCAATTGTACACTTCTAAACAGTTAGGATAAGCGGACAGGCTTGCTTGGCAAACACAGACATGCCTTATGCACACACACACGCACGCACGCACGCACGCACGCACGCACGCACGCACGCACGCACGCACGCACGCACACACACACACACACACACACACACACACACACACACACACACACACACACACACACACACACCACACACACACACACACACACACACACACACACACACACACACACACACACACACATTTACAAAGTGTAAAATTTATTCTCAAAGTACTATTGCACAAAATCTGCACCAAAATATTTTTGCAAATATCTGGATTGGCCACGCTTTGACTGTTGAACACGTGACTGTTCAAAAAACAATTTGCCCCAAAAATAGTGTAAGGTGTTTTGCTTGTGATTCGTTTAATATGATATAGTAGTATGCATGCTTCAAGAAATAAAACTTATAAACGTTTGAAAATACAAATGCTCTTAAACGATTATTGGTATATAATATTTTTAGAATGTACGTGTTTGAAATAGTATAGTAAACGACAACTAAAATGATCTTTCAAATTATTTCTCGGGTCATTGTTTTTGCAATCTTTATACCTACTATACACAAATGTTAGTCTTGCTTCAACACGACCATGACCGCTGAGAAGTATGATATCACTGGCGGGATTCGACATATACGGTAGTTCGATTGTCCGGGACAACCAAAATATAAGTCCAGACAAGACAAAAACATTTTTTGCTAAACCTACAGTTCAGGTTAAAATCATCTAAGGTGTTCTTTTTCTCTAAAAATTAGCAAGTTATTCAGTTATGTGGCTGGTACTTGCTAACAAATATTGTTGTTGAAATTGAAACGATACAGCGCAGAATAGTCAGATACACACTATACTGTGCTGTTAATGATACATAGTTTATTTAGTTACATTGTAAGGTATGTACACATTACTTTTTGGTCAGGACTAGTGAAATGTTATAACATGTTGATAAACAGTCTTGTGGCCAGATGTATTTCCAAATCGTCATGAAACTTAGTCAGAACGTTTGTCTCAATTGTAATTGGAACAATGATTAATAAATATATATATAATATATATATATGTGTGCCATAGGCTACAGAAATCAGTACAAACGAGGAAAAATCACATTTTCGTTTTTTGTCATTTTGTAAAAGATAAATGCAAGCATAAGTCAAATCCAAAATTTTAGGTTTCTATCTATAATAGTTTTTGAGATAATGAGTTTTGAACACATGCACCCTTTATACGATCTTATAGATAAATAATGGTTTTCTATATCAATTGACATTGACAACAAACTTTTTTGTAAATACAGTACATGTATACATGTATTTACCGTATAGCATTCACACATAGATTTAATGCATTAGCTACACTGACCATGATTTTTACATTTTATGTGCGAACAAAAGCAATCATTTGAATACAGCGGTTGCTATGGTAACGAATTAACATAAAATACATTAATTTCATTTAAATTGTTTAAATATCAGGAAAAAAACTAAATTTTTACGTTTTTGTCAAATATATGATAAAACTGCTTATAGTCAATGATCTTTATTTCAACATGGTGTTTATTTAATACATAGTAACACAAAGAATCTAAGAAAATAGGTTGAGTTAAAGTGCAACATGTCCTTTTTTTAGAAAAGATCCACATATTTTACAGTGTTTTGATTTCAATCCATTTAAGACTTTGCACAACGTAAACATCATATCTGTAATTTAATAGTGCCATACATATATGCTGGTAAAAATGTTAATGTACAGACATTTTGCTGATGGTAACCATGGTTACCATGGCAACAAATAGATAAAATATCCATTTTTACTGTTTTTAACAGCAAAAACACCTAATTTTATTAGTAAATCATTCCCATACATATCAAACATGAAAAAAACAACATTATTTGACCAAACAATTTAACTACAATTTGTTTACGAAACCCACATACTAAAACCGCCATAAATAAACACAAATAATAACAACATGTACTTCTAATTCAGAACAATTAAAGATGAACATGTATTATTTTTAAGGCATTAACATATACATTCTATAAATCAGTTAAAATAAACATAATACCATTATCATATAAATAGAATTAATTCCATCAACAAATAAGCAAATGCCAAAAAAATGTTTCCATAGCAACCAACATTCTTATTTTACATGTATATAGGTTTCGCAATCATGGGTATGATGAGCTTCAACAAAACTTATATATTACCACCGGTCATAATAAATGAACACACATGGACAGTGGTTTATTTATATGGCTAAATGTTTTGACAAACTTTATAAATCATGTTTCAAGACATGACATTTTACATTAATAGCATCACATCAAAAGTTTAAATTTAGAAAATACCATACCACAGGCCAATTTAATATTAAAATTTTCACACTAGTAATTGTTGCTGAAAAGTTCACCAATGAACAGTTTATATAGTAAACAATAACATATAACTTGGTAATCAAAACAAATAATCTAAGGCTATTTGACAAACAGGATCATACAATTTTCAACCTAAAAACAAAGATAGGACAGGGCACATGTTTTTTGCAACTTCTGAGTTACACAGACAGTTTTTGTTTTTTTTACTTCGGCTTGGGACAGGTAGCTTGTCTACTGAGGTCTGATTAAAAAAATTGCCCTATTTCCTCATAAAGAACCATTGTCAGGCAATACTGAGTCAAGGTCCTTTAATTCAGGCTGGGCAAGACTGGCTAGACATTGATGGTAAGAGGTCAGCACTCTTTAAAGTTTAACATACAGTGAGTTTGAACTGTAGATTTTTCACTTGTTTTACAAAATACCAAGCCTGGTTTACCAGCATCAGTGAGGAAATGTTGGTACTTTCAAATGTTCTTCAAGGGTATGAACAACTGGGCAAGAAAAGTTTTCCAATCGTATAGGTGCACCGGCTACTCCAAATCACCAATCATGTGCGGCACATTAAGTCCAGACCTTGAGGAGGTGGATACAGTCTCAGCAACAGCTTCGATGGTCTCTGCATCACAAAGTCTGGAAAAGTGTGAGGCATGAACATTGGTTAAATATTGCAGAGCTTTATTTCCTTCTAAGAGAATTGCAGTTTTTCAAACATTTGATAAGCCTGTGACTCAAATGTTCACAATTTAACTATTTAACTAAACTATTTTTTCACAATTCAGAACAGTTCTCAACTCATTTTTTCACAAAATGAGGGGCCAAAGGCCACTTCACAAAGATGGGAAAAAGTCCATGTATTAAAAACATTTCTTATGAATACCGGAAGTAATAATTTTGCCAGTGCTCATTGCAATATGTATACTAACATTATCAGATGGTAAATCATTATCTACTGATGAATATACCTACACTTTGACTTCCATAATCCAAAATGCCAATCACGCTAGAACTTGATGTGGCCGCAGTCACCATCATCGAGTATCTCATTCGAGTGTGCAGCCCTAATTGAAAATGGAAAGAATATTAACATATCATTTTCACAATCTGTAAATAAAACCTAAAAAAACTTAAACATAAATATTATATCTATTCTAAGCCCTTCTTATTTGTTAACCATTTTATAACTAAATCCAATTCATCACGAGTGAGTTCATGGCAGCATTGTCTAAAAGAGATTGCTTGTTGAAAGTCAATCACATCGCTTTACGTTTTGTTATGAAATGAATAACAGCCACATGTTAGAATTTGGAATTTGTTTTGCTTTTCTTGTTCCTTTAATTGTTTAAATCAAACAAGGACTTCTCAGTAGGGACAGACACTCCATCTGTCTCTTTTAGCGCTGAATCCTGATAATTCTGTTTCTAAACAGTTTGACTCATAGTTAAAGGGATCTTTTCACGCTTTGGTAAATTGACAAAATTGAAAAAAGTTGTTTCAGATTCGCAAATTTTCGTTTTAGTTATGATATTTGTGAGGAAACAGTAATACTGAACATTTACCATGGTCTAATATAGCCATTATATGCATCTTTTGACGATTTTAAAACCTAAAAATTATAAAGCGTTGCAACGCGAAACGATTGAATAATTTGGAGAGTTCTGTTTTTGTCGTTAAATTTTGTGAAACTACGAAGATTGCTTATATAAGGTATAAAAAACGTCAACTATGTGTATTCGGCGGAATAGCTCAGTAGGCTAAAGCGTTTTTACTTCAGGACTCTGGCAGGACTCCAGGGGTCACTGGTTCGAAACCTGCTCCGGGCAATGTTCTTTTCCTTTTTTTAATTTTATTCTTGATTTTTTACTGAGGCTTTTACGATCCAATGTTTACATTTATCAATATAAAGCATTTAATGAATAAGTTAAAAAATGCCAAAATCTGTGAAAAGGCCCCTTTAATGTCTTCATCAGAATCTGAAGAGGGCACATTTTCATTTTAATAGTTCTAATACATGACGTATTTAGACTTACATTTAACTATTAATAATAATTTGATCAAAACTAGTTTATACGACAAACGGGACGATTTTAACTTTGAAATTGTAAATTTTCCGTTTCTAGATGGCAACATCCCTAAAGGACCTTCCTATGGTATTTACATTTCGCAGTTGGTACGTTATGCCAGAGCATGTTCGTGTATTAAAGATTTTAATGATCGTAATCTAATATTAACTAAAAAATTGCTAAAACAAGGCTTTTTGTATCATACCTAAGAAATAAATTTGCTAGATTTTACTCTAAGTATGGTGATTTAATTTCAAAATATAATGTTTCTTTAAAATGGCATTTAAATAATGGAATCTCCCATCCATCATTTTACGGAGATGTTTTGAAGCGTGTCCGCAAATTAAAATATGTTAAACCAAATGTTCATATTAAACTTTTCAATTTAATTAACTTGTTTTTATCAAAAGGATACGATGCTAATGTACTTAAAAACACGTGTTTGATGGTTTTCGATTCACTATATCTTTCTTCCCTTAACATTTGGAATCATTAGTGATATTATAGGCATTTTTCACTGTTGATTAAAATTGTGTCATTGTGTCGTATGAACAAATCTGCATGAATACTACATTATAGGCATTTTTCACTGTTGAATAAAATTGTGTCATTGTGTCGTATGAACAAATCTGCATGTAAACTACATTTGGACTCAAATCGTACATCAAATCATTTCTGTCTTCAGTTGTCAAAACACCTATATACTGTTTGATTCCAATAATGTCGCTTTAATGGAATTACTATTTTTATTCATTTGCTTCTTAATATTAAATCACCTAAACTTGTTTTTATAAGTAGCACAGCCCCATTAATATTTTTATTTAGTACTGCCCTTGGAATTTGGTCACGTCATTATGGATTTTTGTGACGTCATACGACCGACTTTCCCAGTTGTAATCTACCTGCATAGGTCATTGGGAATATAACGTTCCATTTTATTTATATTTTCTCTCTGATAGGCGTTTCTTGTTTGATTTAATTATTTTTAATTTGTTTAGCAGTCACATAAACAACCAAGCTATGTAATATGGAATTTTTACACCCATCATTGATGCTTCTTCCTGCATTTGCACGATGATTATCTGAGATATTAACTATATGATTCTATATTCTCAAATCTTTTCTATAAAGAAGGAATGTAGTTGACAATTGTTAATAGTTTTATTTGATCGTTCGTCAAAAAGTTGTAATTCTGTTACTCATGTATCTTCAATGCAATGCGTTTTAATTCCCTTTTATTATTGTTTAATTTGAGTTACAATGCTATGACGTTAAAGTGTGAGGTTTAGCGCTCTATAACCAGGTTTAAACCCCCAATGCTTTGCATTGACCGTTCCAAGGCGGTGACCCCAGCTTTATTCATATTTTGTGTTTATGTTGGTTTGTATTGTGCTGTATTGTGCTGTTTTGTACTGTTTGGGCAATCGGTCACTTGCCTTAAATAAAGGACCAACTAATTGTTTTTAATGAAAATTCAATACTGCTCCAGCAGCTGGAGTTTCACTTCTTTATATTGTAATATTATCATGTATAATGCTTGATGGTCTGTTTTGAAAATATTAATGTCAAGTTGTCAACCAAATTCATATCTTCAATAAAAAATATCATCCTGGCCCTGTGAGATTTCATATGGGATCGTGCTTGCTGAACTTTCTTGTGACATATTTACAATATAAATAAGTGCGCCATTACATTTTGTAACCAACAACAAAGTTTTCGTAGCGAAGTATTTTCTTCCGGGTTAACAGTTTCATTTTCAATGTTCTCTAAATAGGACCATTGTTTACCAAAATTAATGATTGTCAAGTTTATTAAAATATCTTACCTGATTTTAACTACGATCCTTCAATTGAAGAAATTATTGTCAGGATTGATTGACAATTTATTCCAAAGGAACTCGCAAACAAACGGTGAACAATGTCAATGCGTAGGCTAATTACGACACGCCATTTTTAGTAGAGGTCGCTCAACAAAGCAACGGTAACTTCCAATCAAATAAAAAATTATAAGTGTACATTGTCGATCAGAGCTCGGGGGCATTTCGTTCTTCGAAAATATGCATATATCTCAATTTTCAATAGGTTTTTCATAATATTTTTATAACTTTATTTTCATTTTCATAACGCCGCGCTTCAATCACGCGTAGCTTAAAATAACGTCGACCGCGTTTGTACTGATTTCTGCTGACGACGTCACACACATATATATATATATATATATATATATATATATATATATATATATATATATATATATATATATATATATATATATATATATATATATATATATATATAATATACTTTGAATTGCAAAACAACTTATCTAAACCGCTTAATCAAAAGCAGATTAAGCTCCCATGTTCAATGCGTCAAAACGTTCGTCATAAAAAAGTTACCCGTAATTTTTAATGTGTCCAAACATACTCCATACAAAATATAACCCGTAATTTTCAGCGTATCCAAACATTCGCAATTCAAAATTTAACCCACTACGTTAAATAATGGACGCAATTGCATTCAGAGAAAACAGCGGAACTGATCCAATTAACATGTTCAAAATAGTTAAAAATGTCCAACACAACGTGAGTAAAATTTAACATGAACAGGAAATGGGTTTACATGTCAACTTATCAATCAACTTTTTCGTTATCAGCTACCGTATATTCTGCGGCATAAATATAAAAGCTTGTTAGACATATACACGAATTGTGTTCTGATACGCGATCTTAAATTGGCAAATGAAAATGGACTACGCTTTTGAGATAAGCGAAATTGTAATGTGATTTAGCTACCTTGGAGTCGTGACACTAGCATGTTTGTTTTTGGTTGAAGTTGTGGACAGTTAGAAAGAAAACGAGGACGTTTAATTTCTTTTAACTTAATAATGTACCCATAGTTAGCAACGTGAATAATTCAGGTATGTAGTTTGATCACACGTCTTTTGACTAAGTTCTTGTTTGTTCTTTTGTTGTTCTATTCAAACCGAGAGCAAGTGTTAAATTTTCTTTTGCATATGTTAAAGTTTGGCTATCAGAATGCTATCGATATTATCTCTCGTTAACTTTCTAATGACAAATTATTGTTACAGCAGTAACAAGACACAGATAGCGTGGTTTAACATACGTATCAAGAGTACAAAATCCTTGCTTTTTTGAGTGAAATTTGAAACCATTTAGAGAGCGTATATTTGTTTCCGTGATCATGTGTAATATCAAGTAAGTTCATGTTTAAAACATTTGGTTAATACAATGTCAGAGAAGGAAACTTTTGACCATTTTAATATTTGTATGCACGTTTATTATGTGTTTCCTCAAATAATAATGGATTTAAGGAGAGAATTGGAATGTATGCTAGTTTTGGATGTGTGCTATTTTAGGATCGAAACCGAAACACTTACTATTATCTACTCCTTACACGTACATAAGTTATTAATATTATATTATTTTAAACATTATAAGAATTGAACGCCGCATGAAACGTTTACACAACTTACACTATTTGTTCCAGGAAATTAAAATTTTATACCACAAATAAAAAAGAGAATGCCGGATACGTGTAGTTTGTCTCTTTGGAAATGGCTCAAATCAGGCCAAGTAAAAACAACAAACCACAATCAAAGAAAAGAATGCGTGGAAAAGTATCAAAAATGTGGAAAGTAATTCGACATATGATAAAGAATTATTTCTATGTATAGAACACGAGCATGGCCACCCCACGAGCATGCGCGAATCATCCATTCAAATCGGACGGCGCGATGATAAACACTGTGCATGGCATAGATTATTACGAGGAGATCTAACCAGTTATTTGGCAAACTATTGCTGATTTATCTACAGTTTTACATTTGCATGCCCAAGAATACAGATTAAATAAAGATAAACATTTAAAATACGTTTGTCTAAAAATATGTTCACTTAAAATTCGTATGTAATTTTATTAAGGAGGCCTAGGCGATGGATAAACATTATTGACACATGTGTTTGTCTAAAATGAAGTTAATGGGCAATTCATGAGCCTAGTAACGAATCATTAAAATATTTTTAGCATTGTTTTCTACTTCAAAAGTTAAATTCATTTTCTTTCAATCAATTAATGTCATCTCGATGATCATCTTCGCTTTCATTGTCAATAACTTAACACTTGAACAACAATAGTCATGTTATTCAATAAAAATTTCAAATTCTCGAAAAACTGTCAGATTGGAAATTTGATCCATGTCACTTTTATTGTTTCAATTTTCCAATAAAAAAATGATTTCATCTAATGTTTAGTAGTTATCATGAATCATCAATGACAAAAATCTTGAACAATTCAAAATACGACACAATTAAAATATTCTTATTTCCCAAAAAATGTTTCTATAAAAGATACTTGTGGAAACATATCAAGAATTTAAACACATTTTTATAGTAATAAACACATTGCACACGAGCAAGTTATTATAACAAGTCTGTTTACTTATCAATTCTTTGTTTGTAGTTAATCTGAATCTTTCATATGTACTAAATATTTATTGCAATTATTTGCATAATCGACCATATTCGCAGCCATCTTGCGTATAATCTTTAATTTTATTTAAATTGATTCACTCTCTAAACATTAACCATCATAACATCATCCAAACAGATCCAACAATAATGGATAAAGTCATGATTATATCACCAAATACGTTAAAATGCTGAAAGCCATCTTGGACGCCATCTTGGATTTTTCAAAACCGCCAAAGATACCAGCCCGGCATCATTTGGTTTCTTCATCAGTAGCATGTTCCCTAACAAAAACACTCTTACATTTACTCTACACCACAATGTCGGGTATGTGTCATTTTCTGCCGGACTATAATAAAGTAATTTTACTGTCACCACATGACATGTCTTTAACAGGCCTTTCGGTTACGGTATACTAAATTAGTAAATTATCGTTTCATGTAAGGCTGCACTCTCTAAAAAAATATCATTGTTGATTCGAAGGCATGTCTTACACTTTAAACTCTTGTTCGGGTTATATCTTGTGAGATAGTTGTAGGGCATGAATAGATGTTCACTACTGAATCCCTGATGAACTTAGAGACTTTAGACTTATGATAAACTTAGAGACTTTAGTATAGCATTGCACTAAAAATGGTTACATTCCCCTAAGAAACGCCCGGAAAAAAGTTGCGAAAACAGTCGATTTTGATTTGAATCGGGTTCTTTCTTGGTATGAACATGACATTTTTTTTTTATTGCATAAGCCGATTCCGCTTAGAATGGTCTTTACGAAAAGTTATGTTGATGGGGGTCTCTATGTGCAAAATGTTGATTTTATTTTCGCTTAAAGTTGTCGCTTTTAAATTGATTTATTAAATGAAACTATTTAGTATATTACGACCTTTTTACTGTATCATTGACGGGTCCGTTAAACTAACCCATTCCCAAAGAGAATAAGTGAACAAATTCCCAATTTGAAAACAACTCTTAATTTAAAAAAAACTGTCTTATGGTTGTTATATCTTTATTTATTTTTTTCAATTACATCTAACAACGTATATAGCTACACTTTATCTAATTGTGTTCTTAAAATATTAGTTATTAAACAAAATTCACAAATCAGTGGACTTTTCCTCAACAAATTACCATTCCCCAATTTATTGTTCCCAATATGGCCAGAATAAGGCCTGTGTTAATAGAAATTGAATTCCAGGGAAAGAGTTATAACCTGCATTTCTTTTAAAAAACATTTTGCAAACTCAACTGAAATCGTAATGACGGTATTTTGAATCTTTTATTGTATTTATTTACTTTCATATGCGCATGTTGATTTTACTGTGTAACTGCTTCCAGCTGTGTAAGTGTTTTCATTTGTGTTTATTGTTTTTATCTGTGTGATTGTTTTTGTCTGTTTAATTGTACGCCACTTTCTTTCTTACCCACCAGTCTGAGTTCCACTTGTTAAACGTTTACAAACTATGGATACAGATGTCACATTAAACTATTAAGTACTTACTTTTATTTGATTTTATGCAGATATTTAAGATGTATATTTGCCTATTTTAACAACACATGTAATGCAATATCACTGCAGTCGGTTTATTAAGAAGATTTAACATTTACAATTTTTCAAAATATTGATGTTTTTTATGTAACAGGGTGCGCGGTAAGTCCCATAGGGGACAAGCTATACATCGTCGACCATTTTAAGCACAAGCTCCTCACCCTGGCCAGCGATGGAACAGTCCTGGCTACCTTAACAGACCCAGGACTACGAGGCCCAAGTTGTGTTCATGTCACCCCTGCAGGCCAGGTGCTCGTATGTGGACATAAGTCCCGTACTATAGTGCAGGTGGACAGTAAAAATAGCAGGAAGCTGATCACTCTTGCTACAGCGATGGATGACGTTTGGAATCCATTCTCAGTCTGCTACAGCAGCACCTCATCCTCATTCATTGTTGGACAGTGGAGGAATAACACGATCCTGGTAATTAAAGTGGAATAGTGTGTTCATGTTAATAAAAGGTGCAGTAATATTTGATTTACAGTACAATGACCATATGGTGGTGGGCATTAATATGTGTTTATCGTTATATGTTACCGTATAAACATGCTTGTATAGTTGCAGAGACGTGAACAAATATTCTTGCTTGATTTCACAGTGTGAACTTTGTGTTCTTTGCACATCAAAACTTATTGTTATATGTTATAAAATATCATATGTTAGGTTATATAACAATTATTATAGCATTGTCTTTGAATTGACACGTTGTCAATTACTATGTTTGTACGAACAAAAACATTTTAGTATAAAGTTCTTGTCTGTAAATACATTAAACAGGTATATGACATTTGCAATATTTAAAAATATCATTTCTACATACATGTAGAATATGAATACTGGTCTATAAATTTAAAACATTACATATATTTTTTAATATGAGTTTGAGCAATCTTCAAAGGAAAAGATAATAATCTTTTGAGTAGTTGTTACGGAACTTATAGACATTATAGACATTGAAGTACATTGGTTAATTTCATGTTTAATGCTGCTGATTATTTTACCATTGTAGATAATAACAACCAGACTATTCTGCTTGTAATTTGAATTTTATTTTGGATGACAAGTTTCCGTATAATCAATATAACGATTCAATTGTAAGGCAATATCATTGTCTTTTGACAACAAAGATAAGTGTTCGTGCATTACTAACTTGGTTTTTACTTCACTTTACTGTATGACATTGTTGCTACACTTGTTACATATGTTGAAACTGAAGAAATTCACAGACGATTGGAGTATTTTAAAAATTATATAATCTTGATGTTGTTACATGTATGTTTAAGACAACTGAAAACTTATATTATTCTATGCTATGTATCAGTAGGAAATTATTTGCTGTTCTGATGTTCATTTACTGTTATGCAAACTTCTATATGTTTCGTTGCACTAACTAAGCTAACTGTAAAATACCATATATTTTTCATATATGTTGTTGCAACTTTATTACAAAAGTTTCGCTGTATATGAAGCTTCACTTGATGAAAAATCACATTTTAAATGGCTTTTCTTTCGACCAGGAAGGAATATCAAAGAATTCGCATTTTATCCAAAATCAGTCAGCAAACCTGCTACAAAGGTGCTCACTGAATGGGCTAAAAACTGATTAAATTAAAGATTGTGAGAGCAAAGCTTTTTTTAAACAGTGTTTTAGAAACTGGGCATAATTTCATAAATAATCCACCAACCCCGTGAAAGTTACCTGCTGCAAGAAAACCAGAATAACACATTTTATTATATGGTATAATGCATTGTTTAAGAAGTAAGTCAGCTAATAATACTTACAACGGTTGACTCCCAGTCTTCGATGTGGGGGCGGATACACCTTATGGCTTCATGAACACGCAAGGGGTTATCACGTCATGAGCGTTGACATACTTAGCCACGCTCCATCCACTAACAGGTTGATATGCGGTTTTGGGAAAACCAATGACATGATGGACTGATCGGACAAGCTCCCTCACTCTTGTCATGCAGACTCATTGAAATCTGATCTCAGAACATATAAAGGTGAGGCGTGTTTGTTGATGGATTTACCGGTGTTGTAAACGTATTGTAGTCATGTAATGGACGTATGTTTGTAAATTTTGGTGGGTTGATCTTCATCAATGTGCTTGAATACAAAGAAAAAAGAAAAAATGTGTAATTTTTCTTAGTTGGATTTAGTTAACACAAGTGTTACTAATGTCACGGTAACTCCGTGCTATGTGTCCGGTAATGCACAGGTTTAAACCATTTCCTTAGGCAGAAATAATCGAAACAAAAGTCGTGTGTGTAACTTTGTGTTCCCGGAATAAACAGATTTAAATATATTTGCCTAGATGGACTTAGTCGACACAACAGTTGTCAGGGAAACTCTTTATACTGTCTGATACACAACGTCATAAGCTTAAGTTAAAATAAACATTCTTATACGTTTCTTGAAACTCTTTAATAGTGCATCTTATATAATATTTTGCATAAAAAAATGCACTGGGTGTATTATATGAAACCTAATGTTTTCCTATAATAAATTGGCATAAAATATTTTAAAGTTTTGTATTGGAAATATATACAGTCTGTAAACATTTTCACGAGAACTGATAATAAAGGCGCAGGTACAGATACATCAGTATTTAATAAGAAACTAATAGGTTGAAGTAGGTTTTTAAATCGTAACTGTCCCTGCTTTAAGAAAACTTTTTTTTAAATGAAGAATATTTGTTTTTAAATAATTTGTAATAACATAACGAGTGCGGTTAAGAAGATTTGGTTGCCTGTCTTGTCTGTTTTTAAGTCGGTTAGCCCGTCCATCCTTCCGTCAAACTGTCTTTCGGTGTGTATATCCGCCATTATAAAAATATGTATGTCAGTCAGGTCTTATGTCTTGCATGTCTGTTTACATATCCGACAGTCGGTCTGTTTGCTCGACCGATCGATCGCCCACCTGCCCACTTGAACGATCCCCGCTACTCCTCCCTAGTGACATATTCAATGCGTCTTTTCGTCCGTCCATTTATCTGTCATTCCGTCTGTATGTCTATCAATATGTGATATGTGAAACATCTGCTCTAAGGTTATAAACAATGGATCGATAATGAGTCTTATCCCTTTTCTAGAGCACACTTCTATTTAAAAGACTAACTGGTCGATCAGAAAAGGATGCATGCATATATGATGAATGAGCATTGCTTAATTTTGTGTTTCATTTTATTCATAAATTAATGTACTTAAATAGATTATATACGCAGAACGAGACATTGGTTACCATGAGCATTTCGTGCTCTGGAAAGCTAAACAAATTAAGCTTAACTTATACGTGCATTCCTTCAAAACTCTATTAAAATACGTTCATTTGCCATGGAAAAAACATATTTGTATTATTCGAAACAGTCCTGAGCAATCACATGACGTTGTTAAATATTTATGATATTTATATTATATAATATTATATTTGTTAATGATTTATTTATATAAACATAATATAGTACACTTGTTTCTTGGACTCTTGATAGACACACGCATCTTTTTCAAATGAATATAAACGTTAGAGATGTCTGCATTATTGTAGTGGCTGTTTATAACTTATGTCATTTAACTACAGATGCATACGACATACAATAATCAGTAGAAACACTAATATATAACATAGTTCATGCTCTATGGGAACAATTGTTGCATGCAAGTATTATGTAAAAGCGAGGTTAATAGTTTGTTAAATACATATATACAGCGTGTCTTTACATTGTTTAACAACAAAGCCATGAAACATCGCAAACTAACTGATCACAAAATGTGTGTGTAGCTCATATTTATAATAAATTGCACAAGCAACGTGTTTCTTTTGTATATTTAACCACTTAAAGACGCAGAACACGCCGGATATGCCAGTTAGCGGCATTGTTTTTGCCAAGATAGCGCAACGATGCCTCGTAGAGAAGTATAGCCATGATATAGTCATCTTCCATATTACAACAGTGATTCATCAAGTTCCATGCAGTTTCGAGGTGATACAGGTTGATTTTAATTCTTGTACATATGTAAGACCGCCATGATCTAAATGTCTGTAGCTGTTTGTCACGTTCACCGAGTCCTCCATACGTCAGGTATTGCCTATAGTGTAAGAAAGGACGAGCGTCTACCTCAGCCCAGTCCATCCAATGTTTTTTAAGCGCTGTCTCTCTGTGCCACTTCTTCTGCAGTGATGATGCAATTCATTTCAAGCAATATATGAAAAGAGTGGAATACAATTCTTCCCTTAAAAACGTGACACAGAATGCGAACATCAGTTCAATGAATCCGTTGACAACGATACCTGATAGCAAATTAGAAAACACGCGGAGATCCTGTTCTCCTCCTTCTCCTCGACATACACACACAGCCTTTACCTTGCTGTGATACCTCCTCTGCACATCCTCCAACACTCTTACGGCCGCGTGAAGATGTCCACTACAGTATGATATAGAAGCCAACTTTAGGCGACTAGATGCTACATCCTTGTTAAGGGAATATTTTAAACGCCCTAAACGTTCCGTTTCAAGTACGTTTAGTAGTCGCAAACATTTAGATGATTGCATTGAATTATATAACGCATTAAAGTGTCAAATAAATCCTAAAGAAACATTTGTCAATATGACATTTGTAGAGAAGTTAAAAGTATTGCGTAATATATATGCTATATCTTGATGTAGGGTTCTATTGGAACCGCATATAAACATACAACATCTAAATATGTTACACACATTTTGTAAGCACTCGAACTTCAACAGTAGGCTGATGCTGTTACGTCAGCATACACGTTGAAATTCTCCAGCTTGTACATTTCGCCTCATACAACAAGCTTGTATCCGACAGCCTATATTGTCGATATCAAAATAAAAAACATCTTGTAAGTTGTTCCTTATATGAATCTATATACACTAAAAGGCGTCTCTGCAGAACCGATAATAGCGTCCCATCAAACAAGTTCACTCCTTTAATGATATAATATATTTAGATGTTGTATGTTTATATGCGGTTCCAATAGAACCCTACATCAAGATATAGCATATATATTACGCAATACTTTTAACTTCTCTACAAATGTCATATTGACAAATGTTTCTTTAGGATTTATTTGACACTTTAATGCGTTATATAATTCAATGCAATCATCTAAATGTTTGCGACTACTAAACGTACTTGAAACGGAACGTTTAGGGCGTTTAAAATATTCCCTTAACAAGGATGTAGCATCTAGTCGCCTAAAGTTGGCTTCTATATCATACTGTAGTGGACATCTTCACGCGGCCGTAAGAGTGTTGGAGGATGTGCAGAGGAGGTATCACAGCAAGGTAAAGGCTGTGTGTGTATGTCGAGGAGAAGGAGGAGAACAGGATCTCCGCGTGTTTTCTAATTTGCTATCAGGTATCGTTGTCAACGGATTCATTGAACTGATGTTCGCATTCTGTGTCACGTTTTTAAGGGAAGAATTGTATTCCACTCTTTTCATATATTGCTTGAAATGAATTGCATCATCACTGCAGAAGAAGTGGCACAGAGAGACAGCGCTTAAAAAACATTGGATGGACTGGGCTGAGGTAGACGCTCGTCCTTTCTTACACTATAGGCAATACCTGACGTATGGAGGACTCGGTGAACGTGACAAACAGCTACAGACATTTAGATCATGGCGGTCTTACATATGTACAAGAATTAAAATCAACCTGTATCACCTCGAAACTGCATGGAACTTGATGAATCACTGTTGTAATATGGAAGATGACTATATCATGGCTATACTTCTCTACGAGGCATCGTTGCGCTATCTTGGCAAAAACAATGCCGCTAACTGGCATATCCGGCGTGTTCTGCGTCTTTAAGTGGTTAAATATACAAAAGAAACACGTTGCTTGTGCAATTTATTATAAATATGAGCTACACACACATTTTGTGATCAGTTAGTTTGCGATGTTTCATGGCTTTGTTGTTAAACAATGTAAAGACACGCTGTATATATGTATTTAACAAACTATTAACCTCGCTTTTACATAATACTTGCATGCAACAATTGTTCCCATAGAGCATGAACTATGTTATATATTAGTGTTTCTACTGATTATTGTATGTCGTATGCATCTGTAGTTAAATGACATAAGTTATAAACAGCCACTACAATAATGCAGACATCTCTAACGTTTATATTCATTTGAAAAAGATGCGTGTGTCTATCAAGAGTCCAAGAAACAAGTGTACTATATTATGTTTATATAAATAAATCATTAACAAATATAATATTATATAATATAAATATCATAAATATTTAACAACGTCATGTGATTGCTCAGGACTGTTTCGAATAATACAAATATGTTTTTTCCATGGCAAATGAACGTATTTTAATAGAGTTTTGAAGGAATGCACGTATAAGTTAAGCTTAATTTGTTTAGCTTTCCAGAGCACGAAATGCTCATGGTAACCAATGTCTCGTTCTGCGTATATAATCTATTTAAGTACATTAATTTATGAATAAAATGAAACACAAAATTAAGCAATGCTCATTCATCATATATGCATGCATCCTTTTCTGATCGACCAGTTAGTCTTTTAAATAGAAGTGTGCTCTAGAAAAGGGATAAGACTCATTATCGATCCATTGTTTATAACCTTAGAGCAGATGTTTCACATATCACATATTGATAGACATACAGACGGAATGACAGATAAATGGACGGACGAAAAGACGCATTGAATATGTCACTAGGGAGGAGTAGCGGGGATCGTTCAAGTGGGCAGGTGGGCGATCGATCGGTCGAGCAAACAGACCGACTGTCGGATATGTAAACAGACATGCAAGACATAAGACCTGACTGACATACATATTTTTATAATGGCGGATATACACACCGAAAGACAGTTTGACGGAAGGATGGACGGGCTAACCGACTTAAAAACAGACAAGACAGGCAACCAAATCTTCTTAACCGCACTCGTTATGTTATTACAAATTATTTAAAAACAAATATTCTTCATTTAAAAAAAAGTTTTCTTAAAGCAGGGACAGTTACGATTTAAAAACCTACTTCAACCTATTAGTTTCTTATTAAATACTGATGTATCTGTACCTGCGCCTTTATTATCAGTTCTCGTGAAAATGTTTACAGACTGTATATATTTCCAATACAAAACTTTAAAATATTTTATGCCAATTTATTATAGGAAAACATTAGGTTTCATATAATACACCCAGTGCATTTTTTTATGCAAAATATTATATAAGATGCACTATTAAAGAGTTTCAAGAAACGTATAAGAATGTTTATTTTAACTTAAGCTTATGACGTTGTGTATCAGACAGTATAAAGAGTTTCCCTGACAACTGTTGTGTCGACTAAGTCCATCTAGGCAAATATATTTAAATCTGTTTATTCCGGGAACACAAAGTTACACACACGACTTTTGTTTCGATTATTTCTGCCTAAGGAAATGGTTTAAACCTGTGCATTACCGGACACATAGCACGGAGTTACCGTGACATTAGTAACACTTGTGTTAACTAAATCCAACTAAGAAAAATTACACATTTTTTCTTTTTTCTTTGTATTCAAGCACATTGATGAAGATCAACCCACCAAAATTTACAAACATACGTCCATTACATGACTACAATACGTTTACAACACCGGTAAATCCATCAACAAACACGCCTCACCTTTATATGTTCTGAGATCAGATTTCAATGAGTCTGCATGACAAGAGTGAGGGAGCTTGTCCGATCAGTCCATCATGTCATTGGTTTTCCCAAAACCGCATATCAACCTGTTAGTGGATGGAGCGTGGCTAAGTATGTCAACGCTCATGACGTGATAACCCCTTGCGTGTTCATGAAGCCATAAGGTGTATCCGCCCCCACATCGAAGACTGGGAGTCAACCGTTGTAAGTATTATTAGCTGACTTACTTCTTAAACAATGCATTATACCATATAATAAAATGTGTTATTCTGGTTTTCTTGCAGCAGGTAACTTTCACGGGGTTGGTGGATTATTTATGAAATTATGCCCAGTTTCTAAAACACTGTTTAAAAAAAGCTTTGCTCTCACAATCTTTAATTTAATCAGTTTTTAGCCCATTCAGTGAGCACCTTTGTAGCAGGTTTGCTGACTGATTTTGGATAAAATGCGAATTCTTTGATATTCCTTCCTGGTCGAAAGAAAAGCCATTTAAAATGTGATTTTTCATCAAGTGAAGCTTCATATACAGCGAAACTTTTGTAATAAAGTTGCAACAACATATATGAAAAATATATGGTATTTTACAGTTAGCTTAGTTAGTGCAACGAAACATATAGAAGTTTGCATAACAGTAAATGAACATCAGAACAGCAAATAATTTCCTACTGATACATAGCATAGAATAATATAAGTTTTCAGTTGTCTTAAACATACATGTAACAACATCAAGATTATATAATTTTTAAAATACTCCAATCGTCTGTGAATTTCTTCAGTTTCAACATATGTAACAAGTGTAGCAACAATGTCATACAGTAAAGTGAAGTAAAAACCAAGTTAGTAATGCACGAACACTTATCTTTGTTGTCAAAAGACAATGATATTGCCTTACAATTGAATCGTTATATTGATTATACGGAAACTTGTCATCCAAAATAAAATTCAAATTACAAGCAGAATAGTCTGGTTGTTATTATCTACAATGGTAAAATAATCAGCAGCATTAAACATGAAATTAACCAATGTACTTCAATGTCTAAAATGTCTATAAGTTCCGTAACAACTACTCAAAAGATTATTATCTTTTCCTTTGAAGATTGCTCAAACTCATATTAAAAAATATATGTAATGTTTTAAATTTATAGACCAGTATTCATATTCTACATGTATGTAGAAATGATATTTTTAAATATTGCAAATGTCATATACCTGTTTAATGTATTTACAGACAAGAACTTTATACTAAAATGTTTTTGTTCGTACAAACATAGTAATTGACAACTTGTCAATTCAAAGACAATGCTATAATAATTGTTATATAACCTAACATATGATATTTTATAACAATAAGTTTTGATGTGCAAAGAACACAAAGTTCACACTGTGAAATCAAGCAAGAATATTTGTTCACGTCTCTGCAACTATACAAGCATGTTTATACGGTAACATATAACGATAAACACATATTAATGCCCACCACCATATGGTCATTGTACTGTAAATCAAATATTACTGCACCTTTTATTAACATGAACACACTATTCCACTTTAATTACCAGGATCGTGTTATTCCTCCACTGTCCAACAATGAATGAGGATGAGGTGCTGCTGTAGCAGACTGAGAATGGATTCCAAACGTCATCCATCGCTGTAGCAAGAGTGATCAGCTTCCTGCTATTTTTACTGTCCACCTGCACTATAGTACGGGACTTATGTCCACATACGAGCACCTGGCCTGCAGGGGTGACATGAACACAACTTGGGCCTCGTAGTCCTGGGTCTGTTAAGGTAGCCAGGACTGTTCCATCGCTGGCCAGGGTGAGGAGCTTGTGCTTAAAATGGTCGACGATGTATAGCTTGTCCCCTATGGGACTTACCGCGCACCCTGTTACATAAAAAAACATCAATATTTTGAAAAATTGTAAATGTTAAATCTTCTTAATAAACCGACTGCAGTGATATTGCATTACATGTGTTGTTAAAATAGGCAAATATACATCTTAAATATCTGCATAAAATCAAATAATAGTAAGTACTTAATAGTTTAATGTGACATCTGTATCCATAGTTTGTAAACGTTTAACAAGTGGAACTCAGACTGGTGGGTAAGAAAGAAAGTGGCGTACAATTAAACAGACAAAAACAATCACACAGATAAAAACAATAAACACAAATGAAAACACTTACACAGCTGGAAGCAGTTACACAGTAAAATCAACATGCGCATATGAAAGTAAATAAATACAATAAAAGATTCAAAATACCGTCATTACGATTTCAGTTGAGTTTGCAAAATGTTTTTTAAAAGAAATGCAGGTTATAACTCTTTCCCTGGAATTCAATTTCTATTAACACAGGCCTTATTCTGGCCATATTGGGAACAATAAATTGGGGAATGGTAATTTGTTGAGGAAAAGTCCATTGATTTGTGAATTTTGTTTAATAACTAATATTTTAAGAACACAATTAGATAAAGTGTAGCTATATACGTTGTTAGATGTAATTGAAAAAAAAAATAAAGATATAACAACCATAAGACAGTTTTTTTAAATTAAGAGTTGTTTTCAAATTGGGAATTTGTTCACTTATTCTCTTTGGGAATGGGTTAGTTTAACGGACCCGTCAATGATACAGTAAAAAGGTCGTAATATACTAAATAGTTTCATTTAATAAATCAATTTAAAAGCGACAACTTTAAGCGAAAATAAAATCAACATTTTGCACATAGAGACCCCCATCAACATAACTTTTCGTAAAGACCATTCTAAGCGGAATCGGCTTATGCAATAAAAAAAATATGTCATGTTCATACCAAGAAAGAACCCGATTCAAATCAAAATCGACTGTTTTCGCAACTTTTTTCCGGGCGTTTCTTAGGGGAATGTAACCATTTTTAGTGCAATGCTATACTAAAGTCTCTAAGTTTATCATATTTCAGGGATTCAGTAGTGAACATCTATTCATGCCCTACAACTATCTCACAAGATATAACCCGAACAAGAGTTTAAAGTGTAAGACATGCCTTCGAATCAACAATGATATTTTTTTAGAGAGTGCAGCCTTACATGAAACGATAATTTACTAATTTAGTATACCGTAACCGAAAGGCCTGTTAAAGACATGTCATGTGGTGACAGTAAAATTACTTTATTATAGTCCGGCAGAAAATGACACATACCCGACATTGTGGTGTAGAGTAAATGTAAGAGTGTTTTTGTTAGGGAACATGCTACTGATGAAGAAACCAAATGATGCCGGGCTGGTATCTTTGGCGGTTTTGAAAAATCCAAGATGGCGTCCAAGATGGCTTTCAGCATTTTAACGTATTTGGTGATATAATCATGACTTTATCCATTATTGTTGGATCTGTTTGGATGATGTTATGATGGTTAATGTTTAGAGAGTGAATCAATTTAAATAAAATTAAAGATTATACGCAAGATGGCTGCGAATATGGTCGATTATGCAAATAATTGCAATTTAAATAACATTGCCATTATATTTAATCGAAAGTTCATGCTATACAAACTGAAATAATTGTATTTCTGAATGTTATTTGAAAGTACCATGTCATATGATCTACTAAAAGCCCTCTAATGTAGTATTTTACCTAAACAAAAAGAGATTACTGACAAGGAAACTAAGAAACCACAATAAACATACAAAAGAACCGCATAACACACTAGGTGCGAACACCATGTACACACATTCGTTAAGCACAAATGATTTAAAGCCGTTTGATTTATATCGGGTAAGCATTGACTACGCAAATTAATTATTAATGTTTTTTAATTGTGTTTCAAAAATATTAAATACTAGTTTTCCAACGTTGCTTCCATTTGATGAGTGAAACGTGATTAAAGATTACTTGTTTGGTCAGTGGGAACGCTTATTGCAAATAATGTGTTGGAAGAGTTGCATCAGTCAACATTTGCTGAAATCCAAAAATTCTAAATGGGAGAAATATCCACAGAATGTACGGGCATTACAAAAAGTCACTAAGAATACTTTTCAGACATTTGATGATCTAGAAATGTATCTTAACAGCATAGCATGTGCCAGTCGTACGTCTAAATTGTTAAATTGTTTAATTAAGGCATGATTTCTTATAATGATGTATGTTCGAGCAGAAAGAGACGGTGTTTGGCCTCTGCACTTGGCATCAGTTAAGTCCATGTTACTATACCTCTTGCTTCTGCACGATCAAACTACTCGTGATACGGCCTCTATTATCTAAGTTCAATGGAAAACATGCATGAAATCTCAAAAGACCTGTCTTATAGGATGAGCATGTCGTGAGACATTTTCCAGGGGGTATGGGATGCTATATTGAGCAGCAAGTTAAAAGAAACAACTTTTATTAGATATAGCAATGACATGACGTGAATTATAGGTTCATCACTTCAACCTGAAAATCTCAAAGTTTTGAGTTTGAGCCTGCATATTTTTGCAATAGGATGGAAGAAGATCTGAGAGAAATGAGCAGTGCCAATTTAGTGGACACTGATGAGCAACACACAAGAGAAGCGGGCGAGGTTTAATGCAGATGCTTAGGATAAATCAAGTATTCTGAGAAAGTTGAAACCAAGGTTGTGTCTTGAAAGCACATTAGGGATGCAGCCACCAAAGTGTTTGACATCAATCTGATTAATTCAAGCGTGATTTGCTTACAAGCTAATTCTAGGGAAATTGATAATAACCATATACCAAACCATGTATTGGCTTCAGAACTCAGAATAGAAAAAAAACAGCAAATAGGTGCTGGAGTATCAATCAATGTGTGTGAGGGGAACATCGCAGCCATATCACATGTTCATTAATAGATGAATCTGATGGCATTTGTGTCATTCATTGGCCCTTGGACGAAAAGATACATTACTATATTGACAACTTTCATGACTATATTGACAACTTTAAGTCTTATATAAGAATCATCTGAATCAATGCGATGTCTACGTACTGTTTGGCCGAATGCATAGGGTTCAGCACAGAAGAGTGGCTAGGTCAGGTAGACAATCCTATGTCCCAAGGGTGTAGATTTCAAGGGTGATATGTCTGTACCACCACATAATATTATACAAGGTTTTACCGAGAACAAACAACAGCTGATTGGAAGCAATAAGGTGGCAGGATAGATCTTGGTTTTAAGAGCAATGTTTGAGCAGCAAAATTGATTCTGGTAGCCATTTTGGATGCCATATTCATTTTTTGTTTATACACGTTTGCATTTCTTTATTCATATTTAACATGTTAAGCTATATCAAAATGACATTATAATAAATAAAAAAATGCATTTCTATTTGATTAAACAAATTAGACTGAAAATGGCCGCAATCTTGAACGACATCTTGAATTTCTCGTAACCCCCAAAGATACAAGCCCGGCATCATTTAGATTCTTTATCAGTAGCATGTCCCCTAACAAAAAACACTTTACTATATACCCCAATTTCGGGTTAAGTGAAAAATGGACACTTTTCTGCAGGACAATTACTCATGAAAATCTTTAAAGCTATAATTTGTATCAATCAATGAACACATTTAAATAAAACAAATCTACACTCATTTTGAAATATATATTCTTAATGATAAAAGGATGGCATAACCATCATTCTTACCTAAACAAATACCTGATGGATCCACAAAGAGTCTGCTGACCAGTTTTCCACCCAGTGAGTACTTGTACAATGCGGTATAAGAACAGATAAACAAGTCTCCTTGGTTGTGGGCAACACATATACATTTATGTTGAAACTGAAGTTTCCTCCCTGTCTGAAGCTGGTGCTGATTGACTTCGATAAACTGGATCTCATGTGTGTCAATTATATTGTCCACAGCCACTGCAACCTCATTGGATGTTGTCAAGCACATGTCTAGAGGATAAGCAGTCACATCGCATTGACTCACCACCTGGTACTGCTGGTCTACGAGCTTTACTTTCTTATTACTTTCGTCTAGAACTAGAACCCGTCCGTCTTGGAGAGCACAGCAAGCTGTAATAGTGCATAGGTGTGAATCGTTTGATATTTTCACTGTGTGTGCAGACTTCCCCTTGACAGTGAAAACATTGCCTGCCTTTCCCAAATCTGTCAAAGCCTGCTGTAATTTTTGTTCACATTTCATGCAGGCTATAAAGCAGAGCTCCTTATTATCCCCAATTTTCTGAATTGAGTCATGGAGTTGAGACAAGTCATTCTGAAGCCTGGTGCATTTGGTGATAGATCTTGCAATTGAATCCTTTACGAATGTAACTTCATTTGTAATTTCTTTCAAAGCACTTTTCTCGAAATCTGCTACAACTAAATGTATTTTCAGACTCAGTTCTTCTTGCTCATGTTCCTTCTCACTTTTGCCAAGCATTGAGTTGATCATTTGACGCATTTGTTCTATCACGATTTGCTCATGTTCTCTGTATGACTTCTGCAAGGACTTAATTCTGATCTCCTGATTGTTCTGCAGGCTCTTCAGCTGAGGGAGAATGGATTGAATATTCAATGACAGCTGATTCGTGTCAACAAGTTGCTCTCTGCTACACTCTGATATTTGCGTCACTCCAGTGCACTGTCTAAAACAGAGGACAATCGCTATCATAAAATGAACTTAAATAAGTAACTGGCACTGATGCTCTCAAGAGAGATAATTTGACACATGCATATCCACTATATATTCTACAGTTTACACACAGTCATATCCACTTTATATTATACAGTATACACACAGGCATATCCACTTTATATTCTACAGTATACACACAGACATATCCACTTAATATTTTATAGTATACACACAGACATATCCACTTTATATTCTACAGTATTCACACAGACATATCCACTTTATATTCTACAGTATACAAACAGAAATATCAAATTTATATTCTACAGTATACACACAGACATATCCACTTTATATTCTACAGTATACACACATACATATCCACTTTATATTCTTCAGTATATACACAGACATATCCAATTTATAATCTACAGTATACAAACAGACATATACATTTTATATTCTACAGTATACACACAGATATATCCACTTTATATTCTACAGTATACACACAGATATATCCACTTTATATTCTACAGTATACACACAGACATATCCACTTTATATTCTAAAGTATACACACAGACATATCCACTTTATATTCTACAGTATACACACAGGCATATCCACTTTATATTCTACAGTATACACAAGACATATCCACTTTATATTCTATAGTATACACCTCGACTTATCCACTTAATATTCTACAGTTTTCACTCAGACATATCAACTTTATATTCTAGCGTATACACACAGACATATCCACTTAATATTCTACAGTATACACAGGCATATCCACTTCATATCCTACAGTTTACAAACAGACATATCCACTTTATATTCTACAGTATGCACACAGACATATCCACTTTATATTCTACAATATACACACAGACATATCCACTTTATATCCTATAGTATACACACATACATATCTACTTTATATTCTACAGTATAAACACAGACATATCCACTTTATATTATACAGTATACACACACATATCCACTTTATATTCTACAGTATACACCTCGACATATCCACTTTATATTCTACAGTATACACACAGACATATCCATCTTATATTCTACAGTATACACACACATATTCACTTTATATTCTACAGTATACACACAGAAATATCCACTTGATTTTCCACAGTATACGCACAGACATATCCACTTTATATCCTACAGTATATACACACATATATCCATTTTATATTCTACAGTATACACCTCGACATATCCTCTTTATATTCTACAGTAAACACACAGGCATATCCTCTTCATATGCTACAGTATACACACCGACATATCCACTTTATATTCTACAGTATGCACAAAGACATAGGTCTTTGTGTGTGTGTGTATACTGTAGAATATAAAGTGGATATGTCTGTGTGTATACTTTGGAAAATAAAGTGGATATGTCTGTGTGTATACTGTAGAATACAGTCAAACCTGAATTCAGCGGTCAGTCAAGGGAAATGACCAAAGTGACCGTTGTCCACAGGTGACCGTTGAATTCGGATCACAATTTTAAGTTGGTTGGTCAGTTGGTAGTATTGCTACGTCGTTACCCCAGCCAGTCGTTTGCATACAGTAGCAACCACCACATATTTTTAATGTCACCATAATCAATGGCAAATTATACATTTTCTTAAATAATTAGTGATACTAATCAGAAAATATACACTTTGTACCCTATATGTAAAAGAGTAAATGTTTAAATATAGAATAAAAATTGCAAAATTCAGGGGAGGTAATAAATGGATATACATTTTTGAAAGAAAATCTAACCCCACATTAAAAAGTACTATATATTTGTTTATTTGACAGAATTAAAGATTGCATTAACATATTTTACATATATTAAACATTTCACACAGAGAAAGAAACCCGGTTGGCTGCAACAGTGCTGTATACGAGTTATTTAGAACTTCCCCCCTCCTGGATTGCACGCTGTAATGAATTGAAATGTACATATTTTTATGATAATAATGAAAAATACTGTGTCTTTTTTGCAAAAAAATACCTCATTAAGAAAATATAATGTAATAATATAATAATTTAAAGTGCATAATTGTGTTATGAGTATTTAATTTATTATACCTGCACAATGTAATTTCATGACATGAAAGTTCATTTATATGACATTTTATGACATACCATTTTTTCAAATGGTTATATATGTACAATAAATAGCACATGCTAATCAGGGAAGACGCTTTCCGCTTTTATTGTGTTTTTTTCGTTTAAAGATCTCTCCCCTTAACAAAAATCCAGTTTTGGTAGAAATTGTCGTGCCTGATGAGCCTTTGCGGACTCCACAGGCTAATCTGGGAGGACACTGTATGCACATGCATAAAGCTGATTTTCCCAGATTGAGGCTCATATAATTTTTTGTGTGTACATAATTCAAAAATTGGGACTGTGAAAATACTAATGTAAATAATATACACTAAATATATCAATAATACCTCATTTGTCTACACTGTTTTCTTAGTCTCCGATCACCATAGGATGGAATATAAAAATAATAATCCTGAAATAGAGATAAAAATTAAATAATACATGGTTTTACTTTATCCCACAGTACTGCTGTATTAATTATGATGACAAATATTGAAAATGAAATAAACATTCAATACGTTTCGATTCATTTAAATACAACTTAAATGCAACTAGAAATGGCGCGGCAGAGGCCGACGCGTATCCCCACGTTCTCATAAGAGAAGTTCAGTATCAATTAGAAGTGAATCGGTGTAGAAATGAAGAAATTATAGTAAAAGGCAATTTTGGGTGGGCGTGGCCTATGTGGGCGGGGCGCCCCAAGTAAAGCACTGCAATATCATACTTAAAACAATATGTCAACCGAAATATATATTATTTGCGTATTTGCTAGGTTACTTATTACTGGCTTTCATTTTCTGCAGACAAACAAAACACATTTTATTTGATTCGCAAACGACGTATCTCTACCTGTTTTCGGACAGTCGTTTTCGGATACGGTGTGGTTCGTCGATTTTAATTTATTTCCAACGATCTTGATAACATTTTTTATAGAATGGCTAATACATATGCGGTGTTACGGATGGTCTGATTGATAAAATTTCGCATTGTACTCACAAAAAATTGCACATAGAAAGAAAATAAAGGATAACAATAAGCAAGGGCTCGAGAGGGCTCTGTCCTCTATTCCCTTTATTCTACGGTCTCTGAATCTCTGCTTAATTTTCCATATGTCGAATTTGGGACAATTGACACCCCTGATATATATTATGTCACTACAAGTGCGAGTGTTTTTTCGTATTGATTTCACTATGCTCACAATGTAGGTCACAATGTATGTTTACATTATCTCTTTTATTGACTGGAATATAAGAAATAAATGTTTAGATATTTGTAAATTTGTTGCTTTTTATATATTATATCTCAGTAATTTGCTTAAAGTACAAAAGATCATTGACTCTCCTGCGTTAAAATTATGACTAACAAATTTGATTTTGATTCTTGAAAATTTGGTCCTAAGAGTCATTGACTCTTGAGATTTGAGGTCTAAGGAAAGCCCTGCAATTTGAAGTAAATCGGTGTAGAAATGAAGAAATTATAGTAAAAGGCAATTTTGGGTGGGCGTGGCCTATGTTTCCGGGGCGCCCCAGGGTTGGTAATGGGGTCATGCATAGTTGAGATTGACTGTATTGTCATAAAAGGGGTTCAGTATCAATTTGAAGTGAATCGGTGTAGAAATGAAGAAATAGTAAAAGGCAATTTTGGGTGGGCGTGGCCTATGTGGGCGGGGCGCCCCAGGGTTGGTAATGGGGCCATGCATAGTTGAGATTTACTGTATTGTCATAAGAGAGGGTCAGTATCAATTTGAAGTGAATCGGTGTAGAAATGAAGAAATTATAGTAAAAGGCAATTGTAGGTGGGCTAGCCTATGTGGGCATGTCCTATGTGGGGGGGGGGGGCCAGGGTTGGTAATGGGGCCATGCATAGCTGAGATTGACCGTATTGTCATAAGAGAGGTTCAGTATCAATTTGAAGTGAATCGGTGTAAAAATGAAGAAATTATAGTAAAAGGCAATTTTAGGTGGGCGTGGCCTATGTGGGCGTGGCCTATGTGAGCGGGTAGCCCTAGGGTTGGTAATGGGGCCATGCATAGCTGAGATTGACCGCATTGTCATGAGAGAGGTTCAGTATCAATTTGAGGTGAATCGGTGTAGAAATGAAGAAGTTATAGTAAAAGGCAACTTTGGGTGGGCGTGGCCTATGTGGCCGGGGCGCCCCAGGGTTGGTAATGGGGCCATGCATAGTTGAGATTGATTGTATTGTCATAAGAGAGGCTCAGTATCAATTTGAAGTAAATCGGTGCAGAAATGAAGAAGTAAATGTAAAATAACATTTTACAAAAATGAATGAAAATCTCTGACCCGGCCCCGCCCAAAAAATTCCGTCACTGTCACCGTCGCACATATGCTCATAGCTACCATGTATGAAAGTTCAAGGTTCTAGCGCTAATAGTGTAGGGGGAGTAGGTGGCCAGGATGGACGGACAGACGCACTTCATCACAATATCCAAACTTTTTCTCCGAAAAACGTGGGGATAATAAACATAGCTTATATGCTATATTAAATCAAATTACGTTAGAAAAGAAATAAAACGCATCGCAAAAAGTATGCGTTGTCGGAAGGATTCGAACCTGCGCGGGAAAATCCCAAAAGATTTCAAGTCTATCGCCTTAACCACTTAGTCACGGCAACTTTACACTGGCTCTTCAATCTTCGAAGAAATCGCGGGAAATCATATGGGTGCGCTACCTTAAAATTTGCAATTTTACAAGAATACATGTAACAATTCAGTTTTAACTGCAAATAATGCATTACTAAAAAGTGGCAGGTGGAAAACAACTTATATATGCTCAAGAACTTTAAGTGTTCTAGTTTTTCATGTTGTTTTTTTATCAAAATGTATTCATTGTTTTCAAAACCTATTGCAATACCAGTTAACAGTAGTGCAGAAAATAGATATCATGGTTAGCATACGTACACAGAATAAATTTGTAATTTAAAACTAAACAAAATGATATGTAACATTAAAGTAATTTCTATTTTAGTAACATTTCATTAGGTATAACATATCTTCTATTGAGCTTGCATGACGATTTAGCTGAACGGAATTCACTGGGGAGGGATATCATGTTTAGTCTATTTGAGGCGTATCAACCCTCACCAAGTTCATTTCTTTGTTTTATCAATGACAGGAACAAAGAAACACTGATTGTTTTTTTATGAACCTATTGAAGAACAATGTACTTATACGCTTATGGCTGCCTTTTGTATGTTGACATTTCTTTTTAATTTGAATTTCATACTACAAAGTCATTTAAAGTGACAAACCGGTACCTTCAATGAATATGTAAAACTATACTTTTTAAACAATAGATAATATTTTGAACCAATAATGCATTGACAATTAAGATAGACAATATAATTTCATGTGTTAAGCTACTGAGCGGAAACAATATTTTTACTGCAGTAATTTTGAATTGCAAAACAAACACCATGTGCAATGCAAAGTGCCATTATTATAGCATAAATAAATCTCAATTTATTGGGCTAAAACCAGTTGTGTATTATTCATTACACTTATCATATAGACCTTGAATCCAGCATCAAACCATTATCAAGTCATTATAATTTATTAACCATGATATAAAGTTTCTCATTTTCGATGATCACTTTTTAATAAATTAGCTATTTTTGTTTCATTCAACTGAGTAATTGAGCTGAAACCGTTTTACAAGACTGGTCTTAACAGATCCCATAATTCATATATAGATATATGTATGTGATATCGGGAAACTATCATGATTACCGTAGAGATCAGCAATATCTCGTAGAGATCAGCAATATCTGCCTTCATGTCGTATTTGTACATGTATATTTTTTTACCAAAGTTAATTAATAAATAATATGTTACGTGCAATAATATTGCTTTTAATGAATATATAACAATTAAATTTCTAAAATCCGCAAAAAACAGATAAAAAACATGTTTTCACAATATTTCACATTGAAACAGTTGGTGACGTTTTCTTAAAGCATATGCATATATTCAAAATAATGAGTACCATAAGCGTTTTTAAATGTTGTGTAATACAAACACTTTGTGTAAATAAAATGTGTAATCTGATTAAGGTAATAATTGTGTTCGCGTACAATGTTTTTATTGTTGTCAATTTAATTACAAGAACCCAAATTAATTTATTTTACAGGTGTCTGGTATACCGTATAGCAAATCTGCAAATTGCGTAATTTACCTTAAGAGATTTGTTCAGAGATTTGTGCATTTGTGAACAATGTCGTTAAAGTAATATACTTATAAAACTGCAGAATTTTACCAGTTTTATATAAGTATAACTACACTTGAAAACATAGAAATTACAAGAAATAGCGAGGCAGAGGCCGACGCGTATCCCCACGCCGCATGTTTGACCCAGGGGCGCCCCAGGGTTGGTAATGGGGCCATGCATAGTTGAGATTGACCGTATTGTCATAAGAGAAGTTCAGTATCAATAAGAAGTGAATCGGTGTAGAAATGAAGAAATTATAGTAAAAGGCAATTTTGGGTAGGCGTGGCCTATGTGGGCGGGGCGCCCCATGCTTGGATATAGGGCCATGCATAGTTGAGATTGACTGTATTGTAATAAGAGAGGTTCAGTATCAATTTGAAGTGAATCGGTGTAGAAATAAGGAAATTATAGTTAAAGGCAATTTTGGGTGGGCGTGGCCTAAGTGGGCGGGGCGCCCCAGGGTTGGTAATGGGGCCATGCATAGTTGAGATTAACCGTATTGTCATAAGAGAGGTTCAGTATCAATTTGAAGTGAATCGGTGTAGAAATGAAGAAGTTATAGTAAAAGGCAATTTTGGTTGGACGTGGCCTATGTGGGCGGGGCGCCTCAGGGTTGGTAATGGGGCCATGCATAGCTGAGATTGACCATATTGTCATAAGAGAGGTTCAGTATCAATTTGAAGTGAATCGATGTATAAATGAAGAAATTATAGTAAAAGGCAATTTTGGGTGGGCGTGGCCTATGTGGGCGGGGCGCCCCAGAGTTGGTTATGGGGCCATGCATAGTTGAGATTGACCGTATTGTCATAAGAGAGGTTCAGTGTCAATTTGAAGACAATCGGTGTAGAATTGAAGAAATTATAGTAAAATAACCTTAAAAAATGAGTAAAAATCTCTGACCCGGCCCCATCGTAACCCCCATAACTTTTGAACCAGGGGTCAGATCAAAATTCCAAATAGTGCAGGGTCGCTCATATACTCATAGCACCCATGTTTGTAAGTTTCAAGGTTCTAGTGCTAATAGTGTAGGAGGAAATAGTGGTCAGGACGGACGGACGGATAGACGGACGGACGGCGGAGATAACCACAATATCCCCACGCTTTTCAAAAAGCGTGGGGATAAAGACAATTTTGGGTGGGTGTGGCCTATTATGGGAAGGGCGCCCCAGGGTTGGTAATGGGGCCATACATAGTTGAGATTCACCGTATTGTCATAAATAAAAGATGTTCAGTATCAATTTGAAGTAAATCGGTGTAGAAATGAAGAAATTATAGTAAAAGGCAATTTTGGGTGGACCTGGCCTATGTGGGCGGGGTGCCCCAGGGTTGGTAATGGGGCCATGCATAGTTGAGATTGACTGTATTGTCATAAAAGAGGTTCAGTATCAATTTGAAATGAATCGGTGTAGAAATGAAGAAATTATAGTAAAAGGCAATTTTGGGTGGGCGTGGCCTATGTTGGCGGGGCACCCCCGGGTTTGTTATGGGGCCATGCATAGTTGAGATTAACTGTATTGTCATAAGAGAGGTTCAGTATCAATTTGAAGTTAATCGGTGTAGAAATGAAGAAATTATAGTAAAAGGCAATTTTATGTGGGCGTGGCCTATGTGGGCATGGCCTATGTGGGCGGGGCGCCCCCGGTTGGTTATGGGGCAATGCATAGCTGAGATTGACCGTATTGTCATAAGAGAGGTTCAGTATCAATTTGAAGTGAATCGGTGTAGAAATGAAGAAATTATAGTAAAAGGCAATTTTGGGTGGGCGTGGCCTATGTGGGCGTGGCCTATGTGGGCGGGGTGCCCTAGGGTTGGTAATGGGGCCATGCATAGCTGAGACTTACCGTATTGTCATAAGAGAGGCTCAGTATCAATTTGAAGTGAATTGGTGCAGAAATAAGGAAATTATAGTAAAAGGCAATTTTGGGTGGGCGTGGCCTATGTGGGCGGGGCGCCCCAAGGTTGGTAATGGGGCCATGCATAGTTGAGATTAACTGTATTGTCATAAGAGAGGTTCAGTATCAATTTGAAGTGAATTGGTGCAGAAATGAAGAAGTTAATGTAAAATAACATTAAAAAATGAGTGAAAATCTCTGACCCGGCCCCGCTCCAACCCCCATAACTTTTGACCCAGGGGTCAGATCAAAATTCCGTCACTGTCACCGTCGCTCATATTCTCATAGCTACCAGGTATGTAAGTTTCAAGGTTCTAGTGCTAATAGTGTAGGAGGAGCAGGTGGGCAGGACGGACTGACGGACGGACAGACGCACATCACCACAATATCCCCACTTTTTCTCCGAAAAACGTGGGGATAATGCTAGAGATGAAATATGTATAAGCAATACTATATGATTACCAAATACATGTATTTGCAAACAATGACATTGAAAAACAACCATAACCTTATTTTGCATAACATTATTTAACAAATTGAACTGTTAGTTTAACGTTTGTTGATGATAGTTAGAAAGAATGAAAAAGGCATTTATATCATGTGAATGTGATTTTTTTTAATCCATTTCAGTTCTTAATTGCTCCAATGAGACCACATTACTGATGTTATTGATGTGTGTTGATGAAAATGAAGTGAACATTGATGTAGTCTTATAACTTGGATGATGTCTTACAATCTGCAATCTGCTACTCCTTCCATTGACATTCTATGTAAAAAGTAAAATATAACTCAAAGCACAGACATTTGAAAAAGTATGAAGGACAGACGGACATAAAGACGGAAATGCAATAACTAGATGCCCACCTTCGGGGGCATAAAAATGTAGTCCTGTTAAAAATCACTTGACACTTTTTAACATGTTTACCTTCACCATGACTTACCAAATATCCTAATGGTGACTGGGACCATTCAACTTCCTGACCACATTCCTCTAGAGGTGGCTGTGTTTCTTTGTCAGATGGCGGCAAAGTTTCGTCCGAACCTGAAATCTTTATTTTAAAAAAGTATTATAACATTGTAATAAATGTATTAAAACACATGTATTTATTTATAGTTATTAGTTGTACATTGTATATAGTTACTTTAAACAGTATGAACATGTGTATGATATTTTATTTAATATACAAACAAGTTATTGTTTCATGTCAAACACAAACAAGTCAATGCGTTAAATAATTTCCTTTCATCTAAAATATGCCATATTTATGTATTAATGTTATGATCAAATCAATATCTTATTTGCTCATTTAATTAAATTAATAATCTTATATCTTTTAGAGAATATAAACTAATTATATCTTCCAAAAATATATATTACATAAATTGTATTGCTTTTAAAACATAGCACTTATACAAATTGTTAAACTATTTATAAAACGATTTTCTCAAATAATCCTTGCTTTCCCCTTGCTTGCCAGTGTCTGTACCTCTATAACTGCATCACTGCCATCATTTTCTTCAGAATCATACTCATACAGGTCTTCACTCATAGTTCATTAGTGACTGTATAATCTATAAAATATACAAAATTTCAATCAATAGGTACGACTATCTGTATCAATGTTTTTTTCAATAATTATGTAAAATAAATGAAATTTGGTTCGAATGAAGTTTGGTACAAATCGTAAAATTTTGTTTCATAAATAAAACAGTTATATTCGATTGTTTTCCTTAATGTTCACACAAAAACAAGTTCAATGGGTTCAAACAAATAAAAAAACATACACAGGTGTAAGTATTATAATTATATTATTAAACAAACCAATAAACTTCTCAAGTGTTACAGCCAGTTTGTTGTTGTTTGTTTACAATGTAACAGTTACCTCCCTTGTTGTTTTTTACCAGGTAATTATAAAATAACAAACATAACATATACGCGCAAAATATTTCAGATTTTTATTTTTTATTATGTAAAGTATACATTTTTCTTCTAAATAAAACCATTAAATACTTAGAATTCGTAATATAACAAATACATAATTTAAAATGAAAACTTACCATAAAAAATCGGCAAAGAAATCAACGCGATCGCGAAATATGCTGGTCAAATTCTTCAAGTTTGTTCATCGTTCTATTAAATCCATGTATTTTTTATTTGCTAAAAATACGTATTCAACGAGTAATTGACGCGTATTTTGGCAACCTACAGTGGGGTCGGTTTTCGTGAATATACAAAAAACTTATCTCCCCTGAATTAGGTAGGTGCGGTGGTTGCTACAGTGTAAAACAAATGCTCATTGCCGTGAACTAAGCATATTAACAGAATTTACTTACATTGAATAATACAGAATAATATCTTATAGATTGATTTAATTTCATATTGTTAAACTAAAGCAATGACTTTATCAACGCTAGTATAATTGTTTACTCATGCATCTCGTTCATTCAGTAAATAAAGCTTGTCACGTGCCATTGACGTCTCGTCCGTACAAGTCTAAAAAGCGGATTGGCTGTCATAAACCGATAGTACGGTCTAACTGTTCCGTTCGCATTCAAAGAAAAAGACGCAAACATCACACAAACAGCATTTTCATTCAACAACCTCATTCAAAATACAAACATTCATTCATTCTTTATAACAAAAAAAATAGCACATCATGCACAAAAAACAAGATGACTTATCACGCAAAAAAACGCAAAACACACACAACCATTATCACTCGCAACAATCAAAACAATTCACTCCACGCTAAAAAACTCGCTAATCTTTTTTTGAATACTAGAACACATGACCCGGTGCGCAAAGAATTCGTCTTGAAATTTCATGATGGAGTAAAGCATTACCTGGTTATTCTTTGACAAAGCAACGTTCTTAAAGTGATCGATGTACTGGCACGTTTCGCTGACGGAGCAGACTGTGCTGGATGGTGGAAGTGCAGAGTACTTATTAGCGGTCATTTAATTAGCGATAATTACTTTAAACGTGTCACAAACGCTGACATATTTTTTTTAAGATACCCCGACAATTATCCCCGGAAAACAAACCTTCTCAACACCTTATTATTTGTTTACTCGCAGCGGGCCGCCTTTATTATATCAAAGGCAATTACCGCTATCAGATGCTTTAACCGCAAAATAGACGGACAAATGATGTGCTGTGTTTTTAATTTTCGCGACTCGAGACGACTGACGCGTGACCGTTGATTTCAGTTCAAACATGAATTTCGGAGTGGAATATAGTGGCCGTTGGCCGTAATGGACAGGTGGCCGTTATTTTCAAGTGTAATATATAGTGTTTTTCGTCGGGGGGGGGGGGGGTTCCAGACGGACCGTTGTCTGCAGGTGACCGTTCATTTTAGGTGGCCGTTAGGTCAGTTTCGACTGTATTCTACAGTATACACACAGACATATCCACTTTATTTTCCAAAGTATACACACACACATATCCACTTTATATTCTACAGTATACACACACACACATATCCATTTTATATTCAACAGTATACAACTCGACATATCCACTTTATATTCTACAGTATACACACATACATATCCATCTTATATTATACAGCATACACACAGACATATCCACTTTATGTTCTATAGCATACACACAGCCATATCCACTCTATATTCTACAGTATACACACAGACATATCCACCTTGTATTCTATAGTATACACACAGACACATCCACTTTATATTCTACAGTTTACAAACAGACATATCAACGATATATTCTTTAGTATACACACATATCAACTTTATATTTTACAATATACACACAAACATATCAGATTTATATACTACAGTATACACACAGACATATCCACTTTATATTCTACAGTATACACACCGACATATCCACTTTATATTCTACAGTATACACACAAACATATCCACTTTATATTCTACAGTATACACATAGACATATTCACTTTATATACTACAGTATATACACATACATATCCACTTTATATTCTATAGTAAACATCTTGACATATCCACTTTATATTCTACAGTATACACACAGACATATCCACTTTATATTCTACAGTATACACACATACATATCCAGTTTATATTCTACGGTATACACACAAACATATCCACTTTATTTTCCACTGTATACACACAGACAAATCCACTTTATATTCTACAGTATACACACACACATATCAATGTTACATTCTACAGTATACACCTCGACATATCCACTGTATATTCTACAGTAAACACACAGGCATATCCACTTCATATTCTACAGTATACACAAAGACATATCCACTTTATATTCTACAGTATGCACAAAGACATATCCACTTTATACTCTACAATATACACACAGACATATCCACTTTATATCCTATAGAATACACACATATATATCTACTTTATATTCTACAGTATAAACAAAGACATATCCACGTTATATTCTACAGTATACACACATACATATCCACTTTATATTCTACAGTATACACCTCGAAATATCCACTTTTTATTCTACAGTATACACACAGACATATCCATTTTATATTCTATAGTATACACACAGACATATTCACTTTATATTCTACAGTATACACACATACATATCCACTTTATTTTCCAAAGTATACACAAAGACATATCCACTTTATAATCTACAGTATACACACACACATATCCATTTTATATTCTACAGTATACAACTCGACAAATCCACTATATAGTCTACAGTATACACACATACATATCCATCTTATATTATACAGCATACACACAGACATATCCTCTTTATGTTCTACAGCATACACACAGACATATCCACTCTATATTCTACAGTATACACACATACATATCCACCTTATATTCTATAGTATACACACAGACACATCCACTTTATATTCTACATTATACACACAGACATATCAACGATATATTCTTTAGTATACATACACATATCAACTTTATATTCTACAATATACATACAGACATATCAGATTTATATTCTTCAGTATACACACAGACATATCCACTTTATATTCTACAGTATACACACAGACATATCCACTTTATATTCTACAGTATACACACAAACATATTCACTTTATATTCTACAGTATACACACAGACATATTAACTTTATATTCTACAGTATATACACATACATATCCACTTTATATTCTACAGTATACATCTTGTCATATCCACTTCATATTCTACAGTATACACATAGACATATCCACTTTATATTCTACATTATAACCACATACATATCCACTTTATATTCTACAGTACACACAGACCTATCCACTTTATATTCTACAGTATACACACAGACATATCCACTTTATATTCTACAGTATACGCACAAACATATCCACGTTATATACTACAGTATACACACAGACATATCCACTTGATATTTTATAGTATACACACAGACATATCAACTTTATATTCTACAGAGTTTTCACACATACATATCCACTTTATATTCTTCAGTATACGCCTCGACATATCCACTTTATATTCTACAGTATACACAAATACATATCCATTTTATATTCTACAGTATTCACACAGACACATATCCGCTTTATATTTTACAGTACACACACAGACATATCGACTTTATATTCTTCATTATACACACAGCCATATCAACTTAATGTTCTACAGTATACACACAGAAATATCCATTTTATATTCTACAGTATACACACATACATATCCACTTGATATTCTACATAATACTAAGAAACATATCCACTTTATATTCTACAGTATACACACAGACATATCCACTTTAAATTCTACAGTATACACACACACATATCCATTTTATATTCTACAGTATACAACTCGACATATCCACTTTATATTCTACAGTATACACACATACATATACATCTTATATTATACAGCATACACACAGACATATCCACTTTATGTTCTACAGCATACACACAGACATATCCACTTTATATTCTACAGTATACACACAGACATATCCACTTTATATACTACAGTATACACACAGACATATCCACTTGATACTTTATAGTATACACACAGACATATCAACTTTATATTCTACAGAGTTTTCACACATACATATCCACTTTATATTCTTCAGTATACGCCTCGACATATCCACTTTATATTCTACAGTATACACAAATACATATCCATTTTATATTCTACAGTATTCACACAGACACATATCCACTTTATATTCTACAGTTCACACACAGACATATCCACTTTATATTCTACAGTATACACACAGCCATATCAACTTTATATTCTACAGCATACACACAGAAATATCCATTTTATATTCTGCAGTATACACACATACATACCCTCTTTATATTCTACAGAATACTAAGAGACATATCCACTTTATATCTACAGTATACACACAGACATATCCACTTTAAATTCAACATTATACACACACATATCCATTTTATATTCTACAGTATACAACTCGACATATCCACTTTATATACTACAATATACACACATACATATCCATCTTATATTATACAGCATACACACAGACATATCCACTTTATGTTCTACAGCTTACGCTCAGACATATCCACTCTATATTCTACAGTATACACACAGACATATCCACCTTATATTCTAAAGTATACACACACACATATCAACTTTATATTCTACAATATACACAAAAACATATCAGATTTATATACTTCAGTATACACACAGACATATCCACTTTATATTCTACAGTATACACACCGACATATCCACTTTATATTCTACAGTATACAGACAAACATATCCACTTTATATTTTACAGTATACACACAGACATATTAACTTTATATTTTACAGTATATACACAGCCATATCCACGTTATTTTCTATAGTATACATCTTGACATATCCTCTTCATATTCTACAGTATACACACAGACATATCCACTTGATATTCTACAGTATACACACATACATATCCACTTTATATTCTACAGTACACACACAGACCTAGGCACTTTATATTCTACAGTATACACACAGACATATCCACTTTATATTCCACAGTATACACACAGACATATCCACTTTATATACTACAGTATACACACAGACATATCCACTTGATATTTTATAGTATACACACAGACATATCAACTTTATATTCTACAGTTTTTTCACACATACATATCCACTTTATATTCTTCAGTATACGCCTCGACATATCCACTTTATATTCTACAGTATACACAAAGACATATCCATTTTATATTCTACAGTATTCACACAGACACATATCCACTTTATATTCTATAGTATACACACAGACATATCCACTTTATATTCTACAGTATACACACAGCCATATCAACTTTATATTCTACATTATACACTCAGAAATATCCACTTTATGTTCTACAGTATACACACATACATATACACTTTATAGTCTACCGTATACACACAGACATATCCACTTTCAATTCTAAAGTATATACACAGATATATCCACTTTATATTCTACAGTATACACACAGACATATCGACTTTATATTCTACAGTATACTCAAAGACATATCCACTTTATATTCTACAGTATACACACAGACATATCCACTTTATATTCTACAGTATGCACACAGACATATCCACTTTATATTCTACAGTATACACACAGACATATCCACTTTATATTCTACGGCTTACACAAAGACATAACCACTTTATATTCCACAGTATGCACACAGACATATCCACTTTATATGTCACAGTATACACACAGACATATTCACTTTATATTCCACAGTATACACACAGACATATCCACTTTATATTCCACAGTATACACACAGACATAACCACTTTATATTCCACAGTATGCACACAGACATATCAACTTTTTATTCTACAGTACACACACATATCCAGTTTATATTCTCCAGTATACACACAGATATATCCAGTTTATATTCAAAAGTATACACACAGTCATATTCACTTTATATTCTACAGTATGCACACAGACATATCCACTTTATATTCTACAGTATACACACAGACAAAAAGCCATGATTCAGCGAAAACTGGTAGCAGTCAAAAAACCCTTCATGCACGATCTTATACACATTAAACTGTCATTAAACTGTGAAAATTTGAGGAGTAAAAAAGTTCAGTTCAAAAATACCATCACACGATTTGGGATTATATATAACACAATTTAAAAATACAAAGGGCAATACTACTGCCATAAGTCAATGAAGGCAACATCCGTTTCTAAACCATCATGTGCACATTACGGTCATTCCACTGCGAAAGGATCAGCAAGATCTACACAGCAGTTAAAGAGGAGTTGAAAACACATACTTATATGACTGTATAATCATTCGTGGGGAAAGAAACGACACGCGTAATCATTCGTCCAAAACCGGTTGCAGCAAAAAATGTCATTTCTTTAATAACATCTTCACATTAAGGTCATGCAACTGTGAAAATTTAAGCGAAATACACACATTATTTGATGACGAGTTAAACACAATCTTCCGGGTACTACATATTCTTTAGTGGAAAATCATTACCATAATTCTTTTAAACTCAATACAACCAAAATTTCTTCCTTACGAGCACCCATACATTAATGCCATTAAGCCGTTTAAGTTTCAACGAGATCCGCCCAGTAGTTCAAAACGCAAGGTACGGGACATACGTACGGCCATACAGACGGACAGAAGCAATTCTTAATTACTTCCTCCAGCTCAGTGGGAACAAACTCATCTTAATTCAATATGTATGCAGATTTACAAGACATATCGAGATGACAATCTCACACACATTAATTTAAAAATGATTCCTATGTTTAAAACATGTGATCTTCACAAGCAAAACACAGTTAATGCTCATAAAAATACTTGAAAAATTATGAGTTTTAAACATATATGTGGTAAAATGTTGTGATGCTATTATACCGCTGCGGAGATCTGGTGTTTGAGACGCAGTTCGTTTTTCGGAAGACACGCAAAAGCAACACACAACGTGTTGATTAGTGTAGCGTTTATTATCACAAAGTAATAGGTTTAACAGCAATGATAACAATAGTCCATAGAGTTCACAGTTCTTGCACACAGTTTAAATTGTTAAATTAAATTAATGTTTAAGTATAATAAATGTTTTACTATATTGTTTAATAATTTTAGTTATATTACACAGAAAATCACAAAGTCAAATTTCACTAAGTAAGGCTAAATTCTTTCATGTTCAATATTCTTCACTTTTATACACAATTTAATGAAGCTTAACATTTCAAGGCAATCAACAAATGCGAATGCATAATCGGTGGATGGGTGGATGGTTTTTTGTTATGGTCACAACCATTTATGTACTATAACATTAGCATATGTTATTGTTTTTATTTACATATCTTTACACAAAGTGCTCAAGGGTTAGCTGTTCCTTCCTGTCGAAAAAGGAATAATTAAGAGGCGTCTAAGCAACAACAGCGGCGGACATAATCCAGTTGGCAGTAAATAACCACTCAACTGTGTCGCAGCTTCGTAAGTGTATACGCTCAAACTTGAAAATAAACTAATTTAAAACATCTGACGTGAAGTGATGTTAGCTTTTGTCTAATACGAATGTGTTATTATTGTACACGTTAATACTTTAATGCTGACAAAGACACCTGCATAGAAGGTCATAGAAAATAATTTGCTGTCACCAGGTGACTTCATCAAGGTTCTTTGTAATATGTAAAATGTTATCATTGGGCCATTCAAGTTTTGTATGAAATTAATGTAAAGTGAAAACTACAAATGACTAAGGCCATTTTAAACGAGTAGGATCATAAAAATTGCGAATGCCTAACTTCCTATTGTAAGTTAAATGCATGCAAGTTCCCATGTTGAATGTTTAAATTTTAGGGAAACTTAGTTGAACATGTTTGTGTCTATGAACCTACAGATGAATGCCCATGGTGAATATAGTATATCTCATTCTACTCTGTAGTGGAGGCAAATGGAAGTAGAGAGGGTATTATTATATTTCAATTCTAGAAATCAGACACTTAAGCTTAAGTTAAAAAATAGTGTCTTTCTTAAAAATGTATCCTGTCTAAAATGGTAACTTGAGAACAGATTGTCCTTAAAACGCTACCAGCAAAAAGGCTAACTCTATTGTTGATATATTAAAATATACATTTTTTTACTGTATCCTTTCCCCATAATCCAAAATAATCACGATCTCTAATTTTAAAAACAAATATGTAGCCAATATTATAATTAAATCTGAATCTATCATTTATCGGAAGTACATGTTAAAGGCTTAGGTGAGCTTGCAGTTATTTTATTTTGAAACGAATGCCTGTGCGAATCGTGTTCTTCAAAATAGTAAAACTTAAATGATGATGATCTGAAATATTAACTATTTGATGATGAATTCTTAAATATTTTTCTAAAAAGAAGGGATGTAGTTGACACTTGTTCGTAATTTCATTTCATCATTCCTCAAAAAGTTGTAACTATGTTGCTCTGGTATCCTTAATACCATTGAGTAATTAAATGGTAATTAAATTGAATGCGTTTTTATTCCCTTTTATTATTGTTTAATTCAAGTTGCAATGCTATGAGGTTTAATTGTATTTACACACGTATGTTACATGCAATATTGCTTGGCCAAGTGTGAGGTTGAGCGCTCTAAAACCGGTTTTAAATCCCCCAATGCTTTGTATTGACCGTTCCAATGCGGTGACCCCAGCTTTATGCTTCTATGTATGTATGTTGTTTCGTATTGTGCTGTTTCGTTCTGTTTTGGCAATTGGTCACTTGCCTTAAATAAAGGACTAACTATTTGTATATTATGAGAATGCAACAATGCTCCAGCAGCTGGAGTTTCACGTCTTTATATTAGAATTTTAATCATAAATAACTAAAGAAATATAAATGTGTCAGGTACCTGTGAATTGTTACAACACAATCAGGGCAGCATATCTGGCTGTGGTTATGGCAACACTGTGTCAGTGTTTTACCCTCATGCACCTCACACTTCATGAGAAAATCCTCCACCTCCTTGAAACCTGGCCATTTCTTAATTTCTCCTCTTCCACATGGCAAATGGTTTCTAAACAACTGACTATGGGGGATAATACATTTTTTACAAAACAGCCTCACACATGTCTCACAATAAATGTCTGCTGATTTCTGAAGATTCCGCTCCTTACAAGATGTGCAACAAAATACTTCAACCATAGGCGAACGTTTTGCAGAAGCAGTTGCACCCATCTTTCAATTCTATATACAATGTAAAACCTTTATGTTTCAACGGTTCAATTATATTTCTGGTAAAATATTCCACAAAACACAGTATTGTAGCTAGTTTTTTTAAGTTAATTGACCTAAGAGATTACACCGAAAACTGAAACACAGAAACATAACAACAAAACTAGTTAAAGCCAGTACAGTACAGGAAGTAACAATGTGAAATGTGAAATTTGATCTTCAGGTTTAAAAGTAAACCAAATGTAGGTTGTACATAAACAGGTTGTGTTTAACGCTGTGTAAAAATCAATAATTACTATCATCACTGCTTGAAGTTTAACTAGTTTTTTAAACACTCATTGTTGCCGTAACACGTGGGTGTTTAAACGGTTGTATTAATTGTAAGTGAACACAACACCATTATCAATCATGAACATCGTTTGCTGTGAACCAATGCTGAATATGACTGAACATGTTATATAAGCAGCACACATGTAATATAAGCAACACACATGACTCAAACAATTGTAATGTTACCAAACATGAATTGCGCAATTTTCATGTTTATGCGATAATGTAAAAAATTAAATGTTTTCCTCTTTTTTCAATTACCCTTATAATTATTAATTTTCAAATCGTGTGATAAAAAAACAACATTTAGCCCTAAACGCGCTAAAAGGAAGTGTTTTAAATAGCACAAACAATCATTTTACAAGTATAAAATGGTTCAAAACTGATTCACAAATATGGTATTTTTCCTAAAATATTGTGATTCATAAACACAACTAAACAACGATCCGTCTTACCATTTAACATTTTGTTGACGTGATATTTAGTAGTAAATCTGTTTAAGTTGAAGTGAAACAAAAAAAATGTAATCATTTTTGTTGTAATACAGCAAATGTTTCGCGTGAATGTCAGAAAAAAAGAGTATTGTTCCCTTTTCTTAGGAATAATTAAAGGGGGCCGAATTGATGTTGGTATATTTTCCCAATTTTGTTATGTGTCGCAAAAAAAGTGATTATGAGTCAAAATGTGATGTTATTTATGTCAGATGTGCAAAAAAATTGGTCAAAATCGGTCAAGAAATGCCCAAATTCAGTACAAAGATACGGCTTTTCAATTTCTGTGCACGCACAGAAATGATCTAAATTTAAAAGCGCGGGTCACATGTAAAACCACTTGACCATTGCATCATTGTATACAAGCCATTTGCAATGGAGAAACCGCGTCTAGGTAGGCCTCCAACATTAACGCAATCAGCTCGTAAACGACAAAGAAAAGCATCGTACGACAAAAAGAAGGCCAGAACTATCGATCTGGGAAATTCGCTCGGGGCATGGACTCGCCTGAAGAATGAAAATAAATGCACAGACTCGGAGTTGGTGAAAATGCTCATCGCATCACATGCAAAAACAACCGTCTCGGCAAAAGAAAAGTACGTATAGATCTAGGTCTATAAACTATTAAAATTTTTACGTAGTTTTGTTTATCAAATTTTACTTCTTTATGAATTCGATAATTTGATAATAAGCAAGCAACTTGGTTTCCGATTGTTGTTACATCGAACATAACTGGTGCAGTACTTAAATTCGGACAGTATCATGTCCGAATTTATTGATCACTCATTTAGCTATGGAGCCAGATAAATGTATCAAGTTATCAAATTGTTTTCTTAACATTTAGTTTCACAAAATCAACATGAAAACAAACTTTGTCACAAATATATGTGTAGATAACATTTTCACTGTTTTAAAGTTGAAATTAAAACATTGCCACATAATTGTGTTAATAAATGCCCGTAAGCAGTCTTTTATACCTTTTAATACTGGTCATGCATCTTAATACTTATGTAAACTCTGCTCTTCACATAAATGAAACAATCATAACACTTATAAGGGTTTTCAACTTATTCTTTGTTCTTTTTATAAGTTATACCTTATCCTTATGTGTATCTATTATATCACGGTAAGAAATGTAGTTCACAAATTGCCTTCCTTTAAGACATTCTGAGTCAGAGGAAAGTTCAACTTCAACACACTCAAAAAGAAGAAAGCTGTTTACACCAAAGTCAAAGCTTGTGGAACAACCACACTGGTCAAGTGAATTGTCAGATGTTGCACAAGCAAGTGGAAGGTATGATTATAAAAGTGATAGATATTGAATTTTAATAGCATTTTGCAGAGTTCTCTTACACAGCCTGCAAAATTTGCACAAGCCCGCAGGGTTTTGGCTAGTGAAAATCCATTCGAGCTAGTGGGAATTAAACAATTTATATTGTCGGGCTTGTAAGATTTTTTTCTTGTTATATATGTGTATAAGAATTTGGGCTATTACTTTAAAATCTTAATTTTGCACACTGCTAACATGAATTTTATCAAGTGAACATGCTGCTTTGTTACTTGTATAAATAACTGCAATTATGATTACAGTTCAGGAATATCTGGCGTCCACGAGATGTCGGACTTCACAGACATGGACCATGATAGGTGAGATTTGATAAAAAATATGAATTATGGAATTACAAACTTGTCTTATCAACATATAGTTCAGTTGGTAAGAGCTTCGTTTTATTATTCCAGGGGTTTTGGGTATGACCCTCTACCCAGCACCACACACAAGTGGTGATTGGTCTTTAAACTATTTATATTGCCATTTGCCCACTAGTAGGCACTACCTCTGAATAATGATCTAAGTAGGGCAGCAGTAAGTTTCTTGTATGAATATGTGTGTGTGTGGTACCTAGTGCATAATGCCTCGAGCGTTACACATCATAGAGAAAGTTTTCTTCCAGTAGAATTAAACCAGAACACCCTTGCACTCCAGATTTATAGGCTGTCTACCAATTACTAAGCTTACTGTACCAGCTAAATGGCATAAATGTTACAATTCTTCGTTACTGTTCATGTTGAAATACATTCTTTTTCAGTCCGAACAGAAGTGGGGAAAGAGCTTTCATAAGGTATGCGATAATTCAAAAAATAAATATATAAACATTTGCCTTGTTCATATGCTTCAGGCTTTACCCAAAAACAAAACAGAAATCATATGCTTCAGGCTTTACCCAAAAACAAAACAGAAATCATTGTTTAATCATATTATCATGTAAATTTAAATATTTGGACATGTATAGAAATAAGTGTTTAAAGTTCTTTTCTGCAATTTTGCCAGAGTGAATAATCCAGATCCCCCGTCCAGTCCAGATGCAGGTGCCATCCGTGATAGTAACGACGCAACTTTCAATTTGAGGAAGAGCTTGACATTTCCTTTGCACATATGTAAGCATTATATAACATAGTTTGTTGCAACTTAGCTGAAAGTATAGATAGAATTTTCTCTTTTAAAAGTAGGATTGAATAGTTGTGCTTTCTTTTTTGACTGAGCACTAGTTGATGTGATATGGTTCTTTTTCATAATAAACATCACATGCTTTCTTTTAGATGGGAAGAAATGATTATAAGTAGTAGAACAAAAAAGAGTTATTGGTCAAATCTGCATAAAGGGTGCATCTGCAACTAGATACACATACACTTTACTATAACTACTTTGGGATGAACATTGTAAACATCATGAGTATCTTTTTGTGTATATAATCACATGTCATGTTTTGTTAATTTTACCTTAAAATACTATAAACCCTTTACTTGACATAACAGGGAATCAGACATTGAGGTGAGCAACGTGCCAGATGTAGGGCCGATTGAAGCTGAGGTTCATGGAGACTTTGGTGATGAAGAGAATGATGACGATGAAGAAGACAATTGTTCCCCCAAGTTTCAGAAATTGAAAAGCGTCACTGAGGAACACTGCAAGCAGCCCATGTACCTGCTCACAGATTCTTGTTTGGATTCCCTGCTGGCTGACATCCCAGTATCCTGTAGATGTAGGGAAAAACCAAAGCCGACAAAAAAGAGAGTTGGGTCGGCTGTCACAGTAAACTGGGTAGGATATGTGACAAAATGTAAATGTCTGTTAACTGAAATAAAAAAAAACTGAAGAGTATGAGATTTTCCTCAGAAAAAATAAGTAGTGGTAGTAGTAGTAGTAGTAGTAGTAGTAGTAGTAGTAGTAGTAGTAGTAGTAGAAGTAGTAGTAGTAGTAGTAGTAGTAGTAGTAGTAGTAGTGGTAATGTTAGTAGTAGTAGCAGTAGTACTTGTAGCATTGGTTGTAGCAGTAGTAGTAGCAGTAGTGGTAGCAGTAGTAGTAGTAGTGGAAGTGGTGGTGGTGGTGGTGGTAGTAGTAGTAGTAGGAGTAGTAGTAGTGGTAGTGGTATTGGTAGTAGTAATAGCAGATTTAGTAGTAGTATTGGTTGTAGCAGTAGAAGTAGCAGTAGTAGTAGTAGAAGTAGTGGTGGTGGTAGTGGAGGTGGTGGTGGTGGTGGTTGTAGTAGTAGTAGTAGTTGCTGTTGTTGATGTTGTTGTTGATGTTGTAGTGTTTGTTCTTGTTGTATTACTAGTAATTGTAGTCGTATTTGTGAAAGTAGTAGTAGGAGTAGTAGTTATTGTTGTTGTAGTAATAGTAGTAGTAAATGCAGTCGTGGTAGTAGTTGTTGTAGTCGTAGTAGTGATGGTAGTGCTTGTAGTTATCTATTTAGTGGAGGAGTATAGGCAGGAATGGTGGTGGTTGTGGTGGAAGTAGCTGTAGTGTATTAATATAATGACCTTATTATACTCTTTCTTCTTACAATAATAAATTATAAAAATAATAATAAATGGTGGTTTGTTTTTCTTCAGATTTGTGATTGTGGGAAGACGTTGAAGTCTTGGGCAAGCCAGCCAGCATTGCGTTACGGCTCTTTTCTGGGCAATGTTATGCTCATGTCATCAACAATTTTGTCTGGCAACAACTATCAAAAAGTTGCACTGCTGGCCAAGTTCATAAATCTTGGTCTCCCTCATAGAACAACCTTCCAAAATATCCAGGGACATTTTGTCGCTCCTACAGTTGAGCAGTACTGGAGTAATATTCAAGCCTCAGCCATTGAAGAGACCAGAGCAACAGATGTAGTCATTTCAGGTGTGTTACTTTGTTTCATGTCACTGTGTTTTTAATTTGTGTTAAATAATGTTTAGAAAAACAATAATGCCGAGTTATATGAACACTTTAAATGATCAAAGCGCTGAAGGCACTGTAGGTGTTCGCTGTTGTATAAGTTTAGATGCAACTCAGTTTTAAAAATTATGTAATAGCTTTTTATATTGCAAGTTTTAAATGAACACAACCCATCAACATTTATAAAGAGTGTGTCTTAAAGCACAGGTCCAGATGTTGTTGTTTTTTAATCATTAATAAAAAATATAATTTAAGCTCCATTTTGGATTAAACAGGGCTTAATGCATATGCATTAATTATTATCCCAGTACCAGAGACTCTTTAAATGAAAAACATTATACAATCAGAAATGTCGTCCTTGATCAGCTTGTGTGCATTGCTCAGGCTAATCAAAGTGCACAGGCTAATCAGTGTGCACAGGCTAATCAGTGTGCACAGGCTAATCAGTGTGCACAGACTAATCAGTGTGCACAGGCTAATCAGTGTGCACAGACTAATCAGTGTGCACAGACTAATCAGTGTGCACAGACTAATCAGTGTGCACAGGCTAATCTTATTTGACATCCATTAATCCCCATTTTCCTTGAAAACAGCCAATATATACAGATTTTAATGATAAACACTAGACTGGCCAATGTTGTCTTACAAGCTGTTAAACACTAGTAGTCATATACACCCACTGCAGTGAACAGGCAGATGTGGTGGTTATCTTTCCCAGGAGACGCTTCTAGCATAAATTTGTCGTCTGCTAATTTTACTGAAACAGGCAGTGGTTGTCTTTCCATAGCGTAGTTAAGCAGTTAAGCACATACTAATTTGCAAAATTTGCTCTGTAACATTAGAGTGAGCGTTAGCTCACACTAAAAACTGATAGATGCCTTAACCTAGTGATCAATATGAATTGCATAGTTTACATTGTGTACATGTGTAATTAAAGGTGATGGACGCATGGACAGCCCTGGCCATTGTGCTAAGTACTGCACATACACCTGCATGAACCAGCAGACAAAAGGGATCCTTGCCATGGAGGTGGTTGACAAAAGGGAAGCCAGCTTAAGGTATTTCAATCATGTGTGCCTTTTGTTTATACACAAGTTAACTACATTTTTAAAGAAAACTAATGTAGCATGTACAAAACCCTACCTGATCTGACATCAAATTGCTGAGCATGCTGGCAGTGATATTCATAAAATAGTTAAGGGTAATCAATTTTTTGTCGAGACCGCTTGCGGTGAGCTCGAAATAGTTGTTACAATGGCGGTTCAGTGTAGGTGCGTCCGTCCGTCCCGCTGGGCGTCCGTCCGGATTATGCTTGTCAGGGCGTAACTATGTCATTAATAGGCGGAATTTTAAATAACTTACCATAAATGTTCATAATAATGAGACAGCCTGTTATGCGCAAAAATTGTGTCGCTATGAAAAAGGTAAAGGTCACAGTTTGTGGTCAAAGGTCAAAATTAGGTAATATTTTGTTGTCCAACTCGTAACTTTGCCATACCTTGGTTGATTTTGATATAACTTGGCACAAATGTAAAGCACAGTAAGAGGAAGTGTCGGGAATAAGACCCAGGTATCTTTCTAAAAGGTAAAGGTCACACTTAGCCTTTTAAGGTCATAGTTCAAGATTGTGTTTTAATAGGCTTGTCCCGTCCATATCTTTGTAATAAATGGATGGATAAGTAGCGGGGTAGAAATATGATGATTAAATCAGTAAATTATGGCAATCATGCAAAAATCATGTAAGGTTTCTGATGGGTTGTGCATATTTACACATTTGCTATAACTAAGATATATTTTTCGTCAATTTATTTTGGTGAATATCATCATGCGAGATTTTTTATATAAATACAGGACATGATAGCACACTTCAGACAACAATGACACAGATGGAATGTCTTGTGTGCGATACACTGTCTCACCGTGTTCACTATCATAATCCGAAAGCTCCAGATAAATGACTATGCCAAAAGAGCAAACAACACACTTTGTCCAAATTTCACTTCTTTTCATAACCTATTCACAGTCAACAGGCTCAATGTTGGCATTGGGCATCTAGTTATTACTAATTGTTTCGTGTAAAATAACTGAAACATGTATTGAAATGTTAAGGATACAGTGGTCAGTTACAAATAGCAAGATATTTTTACTTGTCATTATTCATTAGAAATCATTATTTTGGACAACCAATTGATGTCCTCACGTTCCAAGTTTTGATTTTATACTTATAGTCTACAGTGATGGAAACATTTGCCTTCATGAAAGCGCTTCCGGGGTTGTTGAAGGAGGGGGTGCAAGTGGTGGAGGTCGTAACTGATGTCCATTCTCAAATCTCGTCAATCATGAGTAAGTTTTTCTCTTCTTCCAATAGTATTTCTTACTTAAAAATGTTTTTTTAGTTCTTTGATTGAAAGGAACACTTTTGTTGTTTGTTGTAAATTTTGCCCCAAAAGCTGTAATGTGGAATTTACTTGCTGAAATGAATTGGTTGTTTACAACTGTTTGCATAATTTATATTCTTTTGCAGAGAAAGAACATGGCAAGATTAAACATAGTTGGGACATGTGGCATGGTGCGAAGAATCTCGGAAAAAAGCTATTTGCAGTAAGGCTTCAGCATATTTAATTTGTTTCAGATACATTTCTATTTTCATATTCTTTATTTCTGAATTTCAATGATTATGTCCCCCTTTGAAGAAGAGGGGGTATATTGTTTTGCACATGTCGGTCCGTCGGTCTGTCGGTCCGTCCGTCCACCAAATGGTTTCCGGATGATTACTCCAGAATGCTTACGCCTAGGATCATGAAACTTCATAGGAACATTGATCATGACTGGCAGATGACCCCTATTGATTTTCAGGTCACTAGGTCAAAGGTCACAGTGACTAGAAATAGTACAATGGTTTCCGGATGATAACTCAAGAATGCTTACGCCTAGGATCATGAAACTTCATAGGTACATTGATAATAACTGGCAGATGACTCCTATTGATTTTCAGGTCACTAGGTCAAAGGTCAAGGTCACACTGACAAAAAACGTATTCACTCAAGGGCTGCCACTACAACTGACAGCCCATATGGGGGGCATGCATGTTTTACAAACAGCCCTTGTTTATTTGGATATTGAAAGAAATTATTCACCTAGGTTGTTGATCACATGAGAAGAATATAGACAGATAATAGTTCAAAGTTTGATTTTTGATATAATTGATATATGTTATATTTCGACCATAAGTATTAGCAGCTTCATACAAAATGTAACAGTAATAGATCTGTTTCAATGATAGCAGCATGATATGTGTAATTTTTTTGTTTGTACTTTATTGTTCTTATCAAAAACTTGCTTTGCTGAAGGTTGCTCAAGAGAGAGGGAATGAGTCGCTAAGACCATGGGTGGAGCCTGTTGTCAACCATTTCTACCATGCAGCAGAAACATGCGAAGGGGATGCTCTGAAACTAAGTGTAAGAATAGCTCAAGTTAATGACTACATTGGCACAAATAAGAACTTAATATACTTTGAAAGTCTAACAGGCTGATAATTTTTGTACATGTTTTTTCTCGATTGTTTGCAATATGATCTTTTTTTTAGATGAAGATGGTAGCAGTCCTCAACCATACTGCCAATGTCCACAGATGGATACTCGGTGAATGTGACAATGAAGCTCTGGATGAGGATCAAGACAGGGGAAATAAGCAATGGCTGGATCCAACAGGACATGAGATAGTGGCCCTGGAGAAAGTTGTACGTGACACAAGATTCCTTGGAAATCTTTACCACTACACCACATGCCAGTATGTATCTGCTTCGTTATGAAAAGAGTGCTGAATATGATTTTACTATCAGGAAATAAAGCAATTGAGTAAGAGTAATTGATTGGTGATTTGAAATAAATACAAATATAGTGTTATTTGTTTCGCATATATCAAAGTACATACAAACATCATTCTGCTTTTTGCTTTTACTGCTTTCAGTTGATAAGAAAACCAACCAGCCTCAAAAGTTGTTTTGTACACTTAAATACAGTCTTATGGCAGACATTTTAGAATATTTTTAGATACATTTACAGTGAAAGTTAATCAATATGTGTATTTGCTTTTAAGGACAACATCAGAGCTTGAGTCATTCCACAACCACTTGTTAATGTATGCATCCAAAAGACAGGCATACACGTAAGCATTTGATTTAATTTGTTATTTAAGTTGTACATTCACATACTTTGGAAAGATATCTAGTATGAACAAACCGATTTGATATCTTTCTTCTGTGATTAAAGTTAAAACATTGTAGTCATGCTTTATAATTGATTTGACAGTATTTTCTCTAAAATAATGTTGGTTATGCATTTATCTTTTTTTCTAGGTATCCAATATACAAGTGCAGATGCCAGCTTGCAGCAATAGATTATATGCAACATTTGGACAGGCCTTACAAGAAGGATGCAAACGGTGAGCTCTGGTAAGTGGAAGAATGAATCATTTAAAATACTTGGAGTGTATTTTGCGCTTCCAAAGGATCATTCATTATCAGATTATTTGCTCCTTTTATATTGAATTCATCTCATTATGTACATGGACTTTGTGGTCCTATACCACATGGAATGTTTGTTAAAGTGTTTTAGCTTATTTTGTAACAGTATGTCTGTTTGTTTTAGCTACAAGAGGAAATTTTCCAAGAGAGGGAACAAGTGGACAGTGTACCCAGTGAAGGTGACGAAGGCCTACAGCTACATTGAAAAGCTGATGGTTGCAGCAGTCAACGAGTACTGCATAGGCCAGAAACGAATCTACCATCCAATTAAAAGGCAGTCTGGCGATCCCAGAAACATTGCTTCCACCATTGCTTCCATCGAACCACCACCGACTGCCGAACATGTCGCTAAAAGGAAGTCAAGATTGGCAAAATGGAGGAAGAATCTGAACTAGGCAGATTATCTGCAAACATTCAAAGACACAGATGTCTATTGTGTTGGAATTTATTGATGCTTTTGTTTTATATTTGTCAAAAAGAGTCAGAGGCAATCAACGTAATACTTTCAAGAATTAACACAGTATTATTAGCTCGGCTGTTTTCGGAGGTATTGTCATAGCCTCCTCGTCGTCCCCCGTCGTACTAAAACCTTTACATTGGCTCTAAAATTAAAGTTTTTTCACCTACAACTTTAAAACTTCATATGTACATGAACCTTGATGAGTTCTACACGTCACAACCATTTTTGGGTCACTAGGTCAAGGTCACTGTGACCTCTAATATAAAACTTTAACTTTGCCTCTAACATCACAGTGCTACCACCTACAACTTTGAAGCTTCATATGTACATGCACCTTGATGAGTTCTACACGCCACACCCAATTTTTATTCACAAGTTCAAAGGTCAAGGTCACTGTGACCTCTAAAAAAATCTGTAAAAAAATATGTCAAGCTTTCGCAGCCGAGCGTGGCACCCGTTATGCGGTGCTCTTGTTTTCATCAAACTTTGATCAAATGTTCATCTCAATAGTGCTGTGGAGAAATTATGCCACCCTTGTGCTGGCTGCTCAATGTCAAAGGATTTTTTAAATGCCCGTTTAAAAAAACGGGACGTATTATAGTTTCACCTTGGCGGCGGGCGGGCGGCGTCCACAGCAGTGTCCGCTCTCTAATTCAAATAGTTTTCATCCGATCTTCACCAAACTTGGTCAGAAGTTTTATCTAGACAATATATAGGTCAACTTTGAATATGAGTTATGCCGGGTCAAAACCAAGGTCACAGGGTCACTTAGTGCATTTCAAGCATTTAGCATGGTGTCCGCTCTCTAATTGAAGTAGTTTTTATCCGATATTCACCAAACTTGGTCAGAAGTTGTACCTAGACAATATCTAGGTCAAGTTCGAATATGGGTCATGCAGGGTCAAAAACTAGGTCACAGGGTCACTTGGTGCATTTCAAGCATTTACCATGGTGTACGCTCTCTAATTGAAGTAGTTTTCATCCGATCTTCACCAAATTTGGTCAGAAGTTGTGTCTAGATGATATGTAGGTCAAGTTCAAATATGGGTCATGGTTTAGTTATAGAGTTGTCTAAAACCTCCAAACGCGCCTATCTTGTGACAGTTTGGCACTCTTCTTCACTCCTGAAGCAAAGCTGTAGCTGTTTATGTCTCCCACTCTGTACTGGGGGACATATTGTTTTTGCCCTGTCGGTTGGTTTGTTTGTTAGTGTGCGTCAAACTTTAACATTGGCCAAAACTTTTGCAATATTGAAAATAGCATCTTGATATTCGGCATGCATGTGTATATCACAGAGCTGCACATTTTGAGTGGTGAAAGGTCAAGGTCATCCTTCAAGGTCAAATATATGGGGGACAGTGTTTCACAAACAGATCTTGTTTTTTTTTCAAACATAACATTTTCTTCTATGTCTTCTTATTATTCTTGACAAGTATTATGTAATAAACAACAGTTGCATGATTTGCAAATTTACACTCGGAATGATGGTGGTTATATTGCCACCACATAAAGCTGGGAGTGGTTGGAGCTTTACTGGACTCACTGTTCTGTCCATTCATCTCCAATGTGTCCGCTAAATAAATCCTATACCCCTAAAAGGATTTTCATCAAACTTTGTTCAATGTTCACCTCAACAAGGTATGTATATAATTTATGCCACCTTTTTATTGGCTCAATGTCAAGGTCCCTTGAGGGTCAAAGGCCAGTATTTCATGTTATGTCCATTCTCATTAAATGATTTTCTTCCCACTAGGCTCAATGTTCACATCAGCAAGGCAATGTGCATAACATATTTGGAAGTTAAGCCACCTAAAGGTCAAGTTTATCATTTATGGTTACGTGACAAACGGTCAAATTTTAGACAGTCATATTTGCACTATAAATCCCATACCCATTGATGTATTTTTCAAACTTTGTAAATTGTTCTAATGGATAGAAAATGTACATATTTTTTGTCTTGTATTTTAATCTCATGCCTCATACACATTTGTGTCTAGTCAAGAGTTAAATATGGTAGAAACTGAGGTAACAACGGTTGATTATTATGAAATTATATAATACATCCTTAAAATAACAATGCTGCAAATTACCTTTTGTTTTCAAATTTAAAAAGAGCATATTGTTTCCTAAAATAATTCTACAATTTCATTTCTGGTTGCCATTGTAATTGCTATTTTCAAGCAATATATATATTATGATATAATAAATATCAAATAAATCTGATGAGTTTTGTCAATTAAGCCTACATTTTTAATTCATTATAGTGCTTTGGATTCAGAGGATAACTGGTTAGTTTTAAAAACTCATTTGCAACTTGCCAAGACTCACAGCTTCCTGAACTTTGGTTAATTCAATCCATTTTAGGTACATAAAATGTGCTGAAGTACTTGAAATTTGAAGAAAAAAAACATTTTAGTGATTTTATAATCACTAACCTGTTTCATGCTGATGGATATACAATACATGTTGCTCAAAATTATTCAATGCGAGCAAATCTGCTCGAGACACTTTTATCCATCTTCACTATTTAAACAAATCTCAGCATGCATTCCAGCCATCTCTGTTACTTTGTTAAAATTTTAAACTTAATGATTTATTAAAATCATTATAATAACCTATTTAAGCAAAAACTACTGACATATTTGACAACGCATAGACAGTGTATTTATTATACAAAATAGCAACGAATAAACACATTATATAAATGCAATGAACTGGTCTTTCACCAAGAAGGTTCATATGGAACATAGAATTCATCAGGATCAGGGAAGGTGTCTCGTATGTCCCAGGTGCAGCAGGAAGGTACTGGTCGCCTCACGCCCAATCCCAGCCGGCCATGGTGAATTAGGGTGTACTGTCGATAGCCAGCATGTTGATATGACTTGTTTACATCCTTTTCTGATGCTGCATGCCTAGCAAAAACATCGTTCCTGTACAGCATCTGGGTGCGCAGGACACCAGCATCTAGGATCATTAGACGCATCTCCTAAAACGTTAATAACAAGTTTAAAAAAAAGCTGTCATCAGAGGACAGCGCGCTCGACTATTCGAGTTCTTGACAGTATAACGTAACCCATCATGGGGAAATTGCTGATATCCAATAAGGTCAAGGTAATATAGTCATAGTCAAAGTGGAAGAGGACCATAACTGAAACATATTGATCCATTATTGTTTAAAAAAGTTGTACTCTAAACAATTCTTAGTTCAGGTATATTTTCCACAATCTATTGAACATTTGTAGAGACATAAAACAAACTAATAGATTTTATTTTAAGTTTCATAGCAATAGCGATGGTTGGAAAGTCCTTCAAAAATAAAATAAATGGTGTTTTTTTTTCCATGCCTAAAAAAAAATATTTTGGGGGATGGTTTGGGTGGAGTCCAATGTGTTATGTCAGGTAAGTGTTGTTTTGTCAAAGTGTGAATCAAATATGATAATAAATCAAGAAGTTATGGCAACTTAATCAAAATTTATTAATTTGACCTTGACAGTCATGGTCCTTTAAAGGTCAAGGTCAATTCACCTTGCGAAGTAAAGTACCATCATGATAGTAATAAAGTTTTTAAAGAATGAAAGCAATAGCTTTGATACTTTAGGAATAAAGTGACCCTAAACACAAAACTTAACCAAATGTTCAATTTTCTAAGTGAAAAAAGGGCCTTAATCCTTACAAAATGCTTGATACAGTTGTCTGCTCTTGTTTATAGATTGTGGTCATGTTGGTAGAGAAGTATGCAAAATATAAAAGCAATATTTCAAGGTACATAGAAAAAATTTGAGGTGGTATGCAAACTTTAACATAGATTTATCAATAATGTGCAAATTCTAAGTGAAAAAAGGACCATAAATCTAGCAAAATGTTTGATACAGTTGTCTGTTCTTGTTAATAGATTGGGGTCATATTGGTAAAGAAGTATGCAAAATATAAAAGCAATATGTCAACCACAATATATATTTCATATATTATAGTCGAGCTAAGAAATGCAAACATCAGGGTTATCAAGTAAAAAAATCTAATAAAACACACAAGTAGAACAAATGGTTACTAACTAAGTTATAAGTTATATATTCAAAGTTATATACGAACAAGAGATGTGTTTGTCAGATTCACAATCCCCCAACTGCGCCGCTTTGAAGCCATATATTTGACCTTGAAGGATGACCTTGACCTTTCACCACTAAAAATGTGCAGCTCCATGAGATATACATGCCAAATATCATGTTACTATCTTAATTATTGCAAAATTTATGGCCAAAGTTAATGTTTTCTGCAGACGGACATGCTGACTGACTGACGGACAGTTCAACTGCTATATGCCACCATACCGGGATATACAAATGTTTCTGTACAAATAACTTACAGCATTTATGCTATGGCACAGTTCTGGGCGCATACCACAGCACACATGCTGCTGCACTGTCTCCATAGGCCTGCACCGTGTGCAGATACACCAGTCCGGAAAGTCGCCCCGGGGCGGTGTAGAATGTGGACCAGCCTGAGTTTGTCCGCAACGTCAAGGACGAGGAATGGCATCTTCTTTGAAATCTCCTTCTTTGAAATCTCCTTAAGGAGATCCTTGGCTTCTTCACCAGTGAGTCGGTCCACCAAGGCATTGAGTAAAGAAAACTTACATTGATTGGACACCGAAGTAATGCTCTTGTACTTATACATACAGTACCAGTTAAACAGGTCAATTTTATAATAATGCTAATACCACTATTTGTGAAAATGTTTAATTTGTGGTTTTTAATATACTTTATCAAAACTTGTATTGATTTTTTATGATGAAAGAAAACAATCCTGGCTAAGCTGAGAACAGGACCTTGAGAGTTTCCGCTAAAAAGTAGCTTTAAGCCATTGAATGTTTATAGGATTTTGTACATCATAGTCCTCAAAAAATGTGTAATCTCAAAAGTAAAAATTACGACAATTAAATAACTTACATCAAATTGCTCCTTCTTTTGTTGGTGTGTCAGCTGCAACCTGGTAACATCGTTTGCTGACAAAGTGAAAGCCATCTTTGCCTTGGTTTTTCCCCGCTTTCCCCTGGATCTCCCTCGACCAGATTCTTTACTTGGTCCTGGACGGGGTTCAAGCTGCCTACTGGCTCCTCGTCCTCTTCCCCGACCACGTGAAGGAAGAACAAAATCATATGATTCTGTACTAGTAGACCCTGAGCCTTCACTCCGATTCGATGATATTGAGCTCTGTAAAAAAATTGACATGTAAATACATGTATATTCAATTTGTTAAGTTTAATATATAACTGAAATCAAAGATAAAGCACTTTTATCAGCCATTGATCTGGCTCCAAACAAAGCAAAATAACTATTCCACCAAAAATCCACCAGATTAATAAACTGAAATATTTTACTTGAAAATCACAACAAGACAATTCAATGTTATTTGAGGTAGCAGTCATCATAATTAGCATTTTAAACCACTAGTCCATATAATTATGCATTAATAGAAACAGATAGAAAAATCCACAAGCCTGACTATATAAATTAATATTTTTTACTAGCTGGAACTAAATTCCACTAGCCACGGGCTGTCGGACTAGTGGTTAGCATGTAGACTGGGCTAGTAGTCCAAATAATAAGACTTGTCAAATAATTCTGAGATAATATATTTAGGTGATGCAGGATACACACATCAATATACAGGAAAATGTAAGTATCCGGTACTACTTTTGCAATATCTCGACCCCTAAAAGAATTATTAATTGTAAATGGTAAATTCAACCCATTTATGCCTGGTGGACTCTCTCATCCTTCTTAATTGGATTGATTTGTTTTCAAAATTAGGGATGTCTTGTATATTTATTTTTATATTTATAATATTTCGTACAGAAATTCTTTAAAGCAAACAGCGTAGACCTAGATGAGACGCCTCATGATGCGGCGTCTCATCTGGGTCTACGCTGTATGCCAAGGCCTTTTTTTCTATACGTTAGGCATAAATGGGTTAATAAAGTTGTACATTGAATGATAAATGATGGGTTCATACAATCACCGAAAAGCACCGAAAAGCACCGAATAGCACCGAAAAGCACTTAATATCTCTCTATATATATGCAATATATCGTTTCTAATGTGTGTTAACTAGTTTAATTAGAAATAAATGGTTATATGATTGTATGTTTATACTACATTTTGCCCAAAATGGTAAATATCGGCAATATACCGACCGAAAAGCACTTCATGTGAAGACCGAAAAGCACTCAATTTCTCGCTATATATAAATGAATATTTGCGTTCCTATTGTGTGTAAACGGTTTAAATTAGTTATAAATGGTTATATTTCATGCATATTTATAGTACCTTGTGTTTATTATGAGGTATTAATGCCCACAATTGGATAAATGTCGGCAATATACCGACCGAAAAGCACTTCATGTGAAGACCAAAAAGCACTCAATTTCTCGCTATATATGTGAATATTTGCGTTTCTATTGTGTGTAAACGGTTTAAATTAGTTATAAATGGTTATATTTCATGCATATTTATACTACCTTGTGTTTAATATGAGGTATTAATGCCCAAAATTGGATAAATATCGGCAATATACCGACCGAAAAGCACTTCATGTGAAGACCGAAAAGCACTCAATTTCTCGCTTTGTATATGAATATTTGCGATCCTATTGTGTGTAAACGGTTTAAATTAGTTATAAATGGTTATATTTTATGCATATTTATACTACCGTGTGTTTATTATGAGGTATTAATGCCCAAAATTGGATAAATATCGGCAATATACCGACCGAAAAGCACTTCATGTGAAGACCGAAAAGCACTCAATTTCTCGCTTTATATGTGAATATTTGCGTTTCTATTGTGTGTAAACGGTTTAAATTAGTTATAAATGGTTATATGTCATGCATATTTATACTACCTTGTGTTTATTATGAGGTATTAATGCCCAAAATTGGATAAATATCGGCAATATACCGACCGAAAAGCACTTCATGTGAAGACCGAAAAGCACTCAATTTCTCACGTTATATATGAATGATTATCTAAAACAAACTTCTAATAAAAAAATGCATCAGCATGCTTTTTGAGTATGAGTTTCGATAAAATAGAGGCCATTTTACAGAAAATTGATTTAAACGAAAATATAATTAATAAAAAAAAATAACCGATAAAGACCAATTTAGCGTTAAATTTCCCGGGTACGTTTTAGTATATTTACCGTACCCGGGGTACATGTAAGTATACTTAAGAGTACCCGGGGTACATGTAAGTAGTACCCGAGCCGACAATGACCAATCGAGCATAACTAATAGCTTTTTATTGTTGTACTGTGTATATAAGTGCCGTTTATAATGGATTGAAAAGATGTACATATTTATTTAGTCAATGATGACTTCGTTAAATATTGATTTAAGTTTAAAAATAAAGCACCACATATATGAGGCGCGTTCTGAGAAAAATGGGCTTAATGCATGTGCGTAAAGTGTCGTCCCAGATTAGCCTGTGCAGTCCGCACTGCTAATCAGGGACGACACTTTTCGCCCAAACTTGATTTTCGGTGAGGAGTGACTTCCTTGAAACTAAAAATACCATAAAAGCGGAAAGTGTCGTCCCTGATTAGCCTGTGCGGACTGCGTAGACTAATCTGGGATGACATTTTACGAACATGCATTAAGCCCCTTGTTCTTCCCAGATCACGACTCATATATACATGAGGTAGTTTGCCAACATAATGAATATGTTGCCCAGCTCTTGCCACGTGGAGGCCACCTCTTGTAAGAGCCAAATTTTGAAAAAAGGCCGAAATAATCCCAAATATTTGAGCAAGAAATATAAAAAAAATAACCGGAAATAGTCCCATATGTATAAACAAGAAATTAAATATTTGCAGCTGTTTGTAATGAAATAAAACTGCACAGCTTAAGATAAGCTTGTCTGTTAGAATAAAAGATAGATTTAAAAAAAAAAGATACAACTATGTTACATAGACATATGCAAAGAAGGTAGTAAAATTAAAGGTTGATTTATAAATCATGTTTCATCGCGACAATATGTTCATTGTTTCATTTTTTTTTCTTTATTTCCGTTATCAGTGTAAAAACGATGGTATTAAGGTGTTACTAAACAGTTAAATACCCAACAGCGGTCGGGATTAATGCACTTGGCCGCTAGATGAATAATTTTATACAACTATTCTGGGCAAATTTATAATTTCAAAACATTTTTAGTTAGTGTTGTTATTCACTTTCAATAAATACATCAGTTCTTTTTATCAACCTAATTCCTGTTGTGTGCTACTGTTTCTTATCAGAATTATATATATTACAATACACCGTCAGCGGCCGAGCGCAGAATACTGCGCTTGGCCGCTTTAAAAAATGTGGAATGCATCAAATTGAATTTCAAATTCCGATTGTATTAGAAAAAAACTGTTATTTTATATAAATAAATCAAGCACGTAAACTTAACAAAAAAAGGATATTTCTTTATTTAATGTAGAATTTTGCAAAATTAACGAGCTTTATATATAACAATGTTATATTACTTCTTTCTGGTTGAGTAAAAAAAAAACACAAAAAACATGTATAACATATAATATTTGTACATAATTTATAAAAAAGGAAAAATAATGATGCACATGATATTTTATAATTTTGTTAAGTGCGCGTGCCATTGAACGTTGAATTAAGGGGGAGATGCGTATTAAATTACACATAATTAAAAGCTGATACTATTCTGTCAGCTTGATTTATAAATCATGTTCCATCACGCCAATATATCCATTGTTTAATGAAATTGTAACGCCATCAGACCCGAATGAATACACCATTTATTCCAAGCAGATAAATAACAATTACTATAATATAACAGGGGAAGTCTACACATTGTGTATTAGCAACCTGCTGTGGTGATCTTATCAGTTCAATACACAGGAACATGGCTACTGTACTGGAATTGGATTTACAGACAAAATAACTGTTTTCATTTCAGTCTACACTGTGTATTAGCAACCTGCTGTGGTGATCTTATCTTATCAGCTCAATACACAGGAACATGGCTACTGTACTGGAAATATCGGATTTACAGCCAAAATAACTGATTTCATTTATTGCTGAAGTGGTGTGTACTTTAACTATTAACAACGCGAATTGATCCATCTCACCGTTGCACATTTTTTATTAAATTTATTAATTTACTGAGTTAATTAAAGACGGCGCTAATAAAGTGTGAAGGTGGAAATTAAGAAATAAGATCTATTTTCGCATGACACTGAATACGCATGATACATGGATAAAATATAAATAAGACACATTTGAATCTTTCATTTCTCCAAAAAATTAGCACGTAGTCACATATATATAAGATAGATTAAAGACCAGAAAACAATATAAGTAAGACACATTTGCATCTTTCAGAAGGTTAGGGAGGGGAAATATACGGGTTTCACGTTGACACGTTGTTTTTTCTGCACTTATTGGGGGAGCTTTTGAATTTCAAGTGTACATGTTGATTTTTTGTGTCTTCAATAATCCATTGTAATTGATTTAACGCACACGCGCCTTTTTAAATTTGTGTTTGAGCTGTAAATTAATAGTCATAATAAAATGCGTGTTAAGTTACCAGCGTACACTCGATACTCGCGCAATGAATGGTTTTAATGGAACGATTAAAATCGCTATTATTAATACAAAGCACATTAACTAAAAGTCATGCTGCAATTTCTATTTAAGAGTTTCACGTCATTTAGAAATACTTAAAACATATACATCAATTTACGTATAAGATGATAAACACCATGAAGTGCTTTTCGGTTGGTACATTGCCGATATATTTATAACTTGCTACCATTTGTTTATAAAAAAATATATTATATTCGATATTTAACATGACTGTCTCAGTCCTCTAAACCGAAATGATCAGTAAAATAAAATAGTGTCTTCGTGTCGTATGAACGAATCTGCACTAAAACTAAGATTAGATTCACATCGTACATCGAATAATTAATTGAGCAAATGTAATTTAACAAAACTGTACATTAATTCACACGAGTCGCACTGTTCGGACATGAATGAAAGGCGCCGATCATAACACAACTTCTCATCATTATATGGAATATAATTAATAGAAGGTGCGAAAATCTATTTCCAAACTGCTTTGTGCTGATTAAAGAAGCGTACCGGCCGTTCGTTCACAAGTTGTTAATGATGACTTCAGACCTTAAAATTAAGTTTTAATCTGAACAGACATTGACTTAATAAATATGTACATTTTCTCAATCCATTAAAATCGGCCCTTATAGTTAACTTTCATGTATATACAGACAACTTGAGTGCTTTTCGGTGATTTTCTGCTGTCGCGGGAGTGCTTTTCGGTCTTCACATGAAGTGCTTTTCGGTCGGTATATTGCCGACATTTATCCAATTTTGGGCATTAATACCTCATAATAAACACAAGGTAGTATAAATATGCATGAAATATAACCATTTATAACTAATTTAAACCGTTTACACACAATAGGAACGCAAATTTTATATATATAGCGAGAAATTGAGTGCTTTTCGGTCTTCACATGAAGTGCTTTTCGGTCGGTATATTGCCGATATTTATCCAATTTTGGGCATTAATTCCTCATAATAAACAAAAGGTAGTATAAATATGCATGAAATATAACCATTTATAACTAATTTAATCTGTTTACACACAATAGAAACGCAATTTTTCATATATAGAGAGAGAAGTTGAGTGCTTTTCGGTCGGTATATTGCCGATATTTACCATTTTGGGCACAATGTAGTATAGACATACACTCATATAGCCATTTATAACTAATTAAACCCGTTAACACACACTAGAAACGATATATTGCATATATAGAGAGAGAAATTGAGTGCTTTTCGGTGCTTTTCGGTGATTGTATGGACCGATAAATGATCATGTTATGATGAGTAATCATGTGATTACCCGTAAACAATGGAACAAGCAAACGGACAGGACTCGGCAAAGTTAAATAAACTTTCATCAAGCATGTTAAAAACTCCTTATGTTTTCAATCTACAAATCGACTAGCTAAAGAAACTTCAGCATACAGTTTATTTAGTATTGACATACCTGTCGCGCCAGTCAAAAATCATAAAAAGCGACATTTAAAGTTATGGTAGCCAGAACTACAAATTGAGCTTCTTGAATTCGCTCTGATATGAGATTTTTTATTTTATGCGATCAGCTTGCATTCTCACTTTTTACGAACATGATATTAAATACTCAATGATCCTCGTTTATCCATTAAGACTAAAACATGTTTATACTCACGCACTTTGCTAGGGCTATTCGTAGACATAATTCGTGTGTTGTATCTTCTTTGTTTTGAAAAGCGCGGAAGTGGAAATCACGTGATATTGGCGCTCACGTGACCCAAAGCGTGCATACGTCACAGGTTAATAATAGTCTTGAGGATTCCGCAATGTACATGATAAGGTTTCGTATTTTTGATGCTTTTGGCATGTTTTGGTACAGTTTTTGCAAAAATCAGTATGGAAGAGTTAAGCTATAGAATGTATCAGACAAATACTGATCAATTCTGGTCAGTTGAGGAAACCAAATTGGTGTGAGAAATATCAACTCGACCGCCTTTAAGCGTGTAAGAATATCTAACGTCAAATAATGAATTATAAGTTCTTACCACAACCACTGTAACACAAATCTTTCTTTTTAAAAATCTATCCTCTGGTCCTCACTCTAGTTTGTCCATACATATACAAAAACGATCGCAAAGAACTTATTTGAAATTAAAATAAGAAACAAAGCGTTATTTATCAATCGGGACACAAAATATGCCAATAGATTTTATTTAGGTTTACCTGTTTGACAAGATTATTAAAGGTTACTTACATTTTACTCACCCCAAAATTGTGCAACTGATTCGTGTGCAGCACCAAATTTTTTGCAGGTGTACTATTTAAAGTAAGTTAAGTACTGAAGACGGGTGTTTTACGAAACATTCCGTTATTTCATCGTTCGCAATCGACAATGCATGTTGCCCTTATACAGAATGCTTCATTTCTGAACCAGCACAGTGACATCAAACATTATTAATGGTGCTTATTTACGTAAGCGTACTCGTTGGCTGACGTGTTGCTTGGAATCATTAAAATTGCATATGCATACAATAATGTTGAATGTTGTATATTGAGAAGTGTGTGACTACAGCCAGACACAAGAACGTCCAACGTTAATCACGTATACACGGCTTGTTATTCCGTAACCGGGGCTTTAAAAATGAGGAAGGGATATAATGACCTTGTATTTCTTAAAATCAAGGACATTATGTTATGTTCGATCGATAACAACATGTATTCGTAAATACGGTATAAACACTTTAATAAATGGTATACAATCACTGTTATTAAAAGTGGTATGATCAGATATTAAATTGAGCAGTTTTGTATAGCTCCAAAATATTCAATTTCAAAAGCAACACTTGAACTTGGCTACAAGCACAGACTAGAGACTATTTTCTGATATCTGAAACTTACAGTCAACAATTAGTTATTCACAACAGTTATCGAAGAGCTTTCTGTTGTAGATAAATACACACATACATATAGGCAATCGCTTGGGCAAGTCAAGCTGTTCGTGTGATTTGGCACTGATCTAACATTTGATATGGTGTCTTACTTCCGACCATGAGGTCCTAGCTTTGATCCCTACTGTGGTAGAGTTTTAATGATATTCCAAATAGGCCACACACATTTGTTTTTTTCAGAACATGAACACGTGATCCTTACGATAAGCCTTAAAATTTCCATGCAATCTAGATTTAATAAACACGTTTACATTAAACTTATAGAACATCCAGAGGTTGATAATTTGTAATGTTAATGGTGCGATACGTGCTTTAAATGATAAATACATAATTAGATATCGAGTTTTATCTTCCATAAATCGAATTCCACCAAAGCAAAAGCTTATGTAATGATATAATTTCGCGACAGTCTATTCCATTTCAGAAAACTTATGCCGATAGTATATGCAAATACTATCAGTTTGCTAATGTATTATGTTATTTTAATCGAAATGTATTTCTTGTTTTAAATACGTTTTTCAACATGATGTAACAGTATCACAATATGGGATTTGATGTATCCTTGCATCCATACACATTATCAATCAGTAGATTTTAAACCGAACTCTATTATTGTCGTTTGAAATGTATTTATATTTTAGCAACAGTTTAACAGGTATGATGTATCATCTGTTTAGCTTACCTGACCATGAAACTAAAGGGAGTACACTGGGTTGGGATATCATGTTAAACGTATTCAAGGCGTATCACCTCTGCTCAAGTATATCATCATCATCATCATCATCATCATCATCATCATCATCATCATCATCATCATCATCATCATCATTATTATTATTATTATTCCGTTCATCTTAACAAGTTATTTTATTATAAATAATAACACAACGACAAATTAGGAGTTGGTGTTTGTTCTTAGCAGGACTTTGTTGTGTCAACAACACCTACCTGTGAATATAGATTAAAACATGTTAATTATAATAACAACATCACGTGTCCATATAGACAATTGTGTCAACTTCGTCCATCTTGGAAAATATTATATTTAACCCATATAAATTTAAGCACAGTGATCGAGATTTACACAACAGATGCAAATAAACTACAATTACATGACTCAAATACAACACATCCCACACATTAAAACAAACAAGAGGCCTGACATTTAGGTGCTCCAAGATCATATATAAATGATCCGGCAGAAGACGTGGTTTGCTGACAAAGCTGCCCGGACGTGGCCCGTCTTTCGGTCCGGTCCACTAGTCGGGTCGGGGGTCACGCATACCCCCATAGCAGCCGGTAAGCGGCTGGAGTGTGACGCCTGATCAAAGCGGTTGACCATATTGGTGTCCATGCAGCCAAGAGGGTTGGATAGGGAGACGTAGTAGCACATCAACAACAATGCGATTTATTTTCCTTACGCTCAGTTCATGAGACAGGAATGTACCTCCAGTTGTCTTATGGTGATGAATCTGCAATATGATTATTATCCGTGCGATATATATAATCCTGGATGATTGGTAAGTCCCTGTGTCGTAGTCAATTACGATGCCTTGTGATTTGTGTTCATCAAACACACTTGTCTGACTTCCGATATCAATACACTGTATCCACTTGATGACCGGGTATCACAATATGCACAATCTACCACCACATATGCCGCACCCTTTAGCGATTTAATTCTAAAAGAATTCACGAGATAATATTACAACACATATTTCTGGCATCCAAGTATCAGTTCCACAGCCATCACAGCATTGGTTTTTCATTCATTCCAACACGTTTAAAATTATCCTTTGTCGAAACAATTTAGCATCTTCAATTTTGAGCCCTTTAGAGATCAGCTTTGTTAAAGGCTTGCTAGCTTATTTCGGGATGAAGTGCATATTTGTTGACATTCTCCCTGATCGATAGATTGGTCAGTTCTTTAACGATTTTGCGCGTATAGTCACGTAAGCAAAACGTTTACAGTTACACCTGTTCAAAAAAGTACTTTTTAACAGTACGTAAGATAGGACAGCACATAAAACTACGTGTGAACAACAGTTATTGCACAACAGAACAGAGGGTATTTTTTGCTGATAACATAATATAAGATTCTATTTGACTTATAAAAAAAATATGACAATACTAAAATAAAAAATGTTGCTATTATCCAGTTATCCTTGCATGTCTTAGGTAACATACACGTTTGTTGTCATGAAAGGCTACAAACATCTCAAACTTTATGTACAAGTGTAACTTTTAAGATTACATTTGCACTAAAAATGCTTTGGTTCTTCCATAAACAGTAAATGACAATTTTAAAAATAAAATACTTAACTAAAATAATTGTTTTAGAATAACAACATGGGAGGTTATATTCTACTGCATGTACTATTTAGTTCAACTGTTCAAGTAAACTGTTCACATTTTGTCATCAAACAAGAATATTTGTACAAACAATGAATAAACACTCATACTTACATGTTTATACATATATCATATTACATATAAATATCAGATACTTGTAAGTCAATTATTCCGCTCTGAAAAGCAGTTTATTATTGTTCATACAATGTCCCACAATAATGGAAGATATGGTTCTGCTATATCAGACTAACCTCCCCCTTGCAGTAAGAGTGGTCAGCGACTTCCACCCCCCACTGTCCACCTGTAGTATTGTGTCGGGCCCCTATCAGCAGATAAGAACGTGGGCGTCAGAGGTAACATGTAAACCACGTGTAACTAGTAGTTCTGGATCTGATAATGTAGCCAGGACTATTCCATCCCTGCCAAGGGTGAGGGGCATCTTCTGGGAGGGGCTGGTTATGTACAGCTTGTCCCTTGTGAGACTACAGCACACTTGTCTGCTGCAAAACAACATAACAACAAGATATGCAATCACTGTAAATGTTCAATAATCTGAATGAACAAAATTCAGTTGTATATTGCGTGCTGTTGTAAATAGGAAATTGCACGTCTTAAATATCAGAAAAAAATCAGATTATAATAAATAAAGTTTATTGTGACATGTATGTGCAGCATCAGTCTATCAGTCTAGTAGACGAACACAGTAGGACCAATCACACGCTTAATCATTATGAATTTAACTATATGCAGTAATAATAAATTTACTTCTCATTTACATTTTTGAAAACAATTTACTGAAAATAAGTAAAATTGAATCGAGCAGGCATACACGGAGCATTTGCAGTGTTACGACTGTTGTTGTGTTTGGTAAGTGTTCATAATCAGAAAAATAATGTTTCAAACCACCAAGTTCGAAACTTGTCCATATTTTATTTTCTTAACCATTTACAAACGCATGTATTGTAAAATAACTAATTATATGTATATAATTGTATTTACAAAACTGCTTAAAAAATTAAATTCCAAGTACAAACATACAGACAATATGTTTTATTCTATATGACGCAATTTTAAATTTATATAGAGGATATTTGTTGGATTCGGTGGATTATCGATTTTAATTCACGAGTGATCATATAAAATAATATTTTCACCAGTTGCTGCACCACTCGTGAAAAAAAAATATTTTCTATGATTACGAGTGAATAAAGATCGATTATCCACCGAATCAAACAAATTTTCTTTTTATTTTATGCTTTTTTCACCGTTAATATACATTGTTTAAGAGTTTAACTAAAGAACGTCGCTCGGATAATGACGTCGTTTCGTAAAAAAATGACGTCATTTCACAGTTAACAGTGAAAATTATCGATACTTTTCACTAATAATTTTCACTGTTTGAAACAGTGAAATTATCAGTTTTAATTTACTGATACTTCTCTATAAACCACCGGAAAGCATTAAATAAAAAACACATTGTATATGAACAGCGATTTGAAACCAGAAAATATCAAGACCAAGGTCAGAAATCGTTCCTTTCACATTACGTTTCTATTTATAGACAAATCATTAAGCGGCAGTAAAAATTACTCATGTTTATCTAAATATTATACAGAAAATCTTTATGTATATAGTAACAATCAATGAACACACTTTAATGATACACATTAACATATTAACAATGACTTTGTAACATATATTCAAAATAATATCACGATGAAAACAACATAAGTATCAACTGTCTATTCACCTTGTCCATCCTCAATGAGGCAAATTACAAGTTTCCCACTCAGTGAACACTTGCACAGTACAGTACCTGTTGGTGGGCTGGTGGGCAATACCTCTACATGTATGATGTAACAGATGTTTCCTTCCTGTTACAAAGCTGGCTCTCTTTAACTGTAATGAATTGGACCTGATGTATTTTACAATCATCCACAGTCACTACAATCTCATTGAGTGTAATCCGACGTATGCGCCTTGGACAACACCCACATCCCAGTGACTGATCATCTGGCACTGCTGGTCCAGCAGCTTGACTTTGTTATTAATATTGTCTGCAACCAGTACCTGTCCATCTGGGAGAGCACAGCAATGTCTGATATAGCATTCAGATGAATCACTTAGTATTCTCACCTCAGACTTCCCCTTGACAGGTGACTCCTTGCCTGAGGGGTTCCAATGACTCAGAAACTCGCATCTGAACATATTTATTAGATCCTAAATTATGAGCCGAAAAGCTCGCTTTTTGCCCTCAGTTTCCTGATACCAGTTAACAGCATAACACGGTCACGTTTAAATGAATACAGTATTGGGTGAAATTTTACCCAAATGATAAACAGTTTAAAGGATGGCTTATTTTAACCAACTTAGATCCTAACTAAAACCAAGAAAGCCCAAGGGTCTTGAAACGCTTACCTGAGATCCAAAGAACATGTATGATGGCTTTATATGTTTCTGTAATAAAATTGACTTATGACCAAATTTGAATACATTTATTCCGTCTTTGGAATCAATGACATTTTTCATTCCGAAATAAGACACAAGGTATGAGATATTGTTTCTAAAGAAGGCTGCATTTTGACCTTCGGCCTTAAAATATGACATTTTTATTGAAGGTAAAGTTCATAAGCATAGCATGTCGTTTATAGTTGTAAATTACCCTTGATAGCGTAGGGGGATGGCGAAGTTAATTCAAAAGAGGGCATTTTAACGCGCGATATATAATAAATCATAACGGACCCTTTCTATATTGATACGTGACGGATATTTCAGTATGCTTGCCAAGCTAAGTTAAATTAGCTCAAATAATTTATTAAATATTCTACTTGTTTCTTGCTTGTTACATGTAAATCATTGTCATGTGCGCGTCACCGGTGATATAAATATTAACCTATTTGCATGTCGTGATACTGCTTGGTATATTCAAGTGTGTGAAGCTATAACATTTAATGGTTTCCACATCAGAGAAGTTGTTTTTGCTGGTAACATTCATGTCGTTATTGATAGATGGCATAATAAGTTGATTAATTCTTACCGTGAGTTTACGTAATGCACAAAATGGAAATGTTGTAGTTTCTTTGCTTGTTTACGGTAATAAAATTCCCAATTCTAGCACTGTTATGATTATTTCCATTGATGTTATTATTGAAAAAGAGTTCACTAAAGAAATCTAATGTTTATCCGTAAATTATTAATCATAGTCGTTTATTGTTCTTGTCTGCTAGTTTCTCACTAACGCGCGCTCTTCATAAAAACACCATAGCAAAAGAACATACGGTTTGTTTGTAACAAAATTCATGTATACAGCTGGTTTCGCAATAATGCATGACCTATATTTACCTCAATATAACCAGACACTTATTAGTTTATTAACAGTAGACGAACGCTTGCACATCATCGTCGTGTTTCCGGCCGCCATGTTGGCTGTTTGTCAATAAAGTTATATTTTAAAGCTTCTGAAATTAACCGCCAAAGTTAAAGAAAAACAGAGAGGTCCTGCAAGAACAGAGAAATCCAAATCCACTACACTACCGCTATTGATACCTTGCCCGTCCATGACTAATTTTTTTTCTTTTTCGTAAATTCTTTAATAGCACTATTTCGGACGTCATTTGGTTTCGGAAACTTTTTTCTTGGTTTTTATATTACAGCATATAGCAACTACCAAATGACTTAATATAACATAATTATTTTTTTATATAAACTTTTTGGATTGTTTACCGGTGCGGTGCTTGTTATTTATGTTTTACTGTCAGGTTATTAACGGCGATTAGAATAAATTTATATATATTGGTTTATTGTCCCAGGATTGCGTTGGTAGTAATTATTCTTTCTTTATCCCCTGTCGATTTCCTTTTCTCATTCAATTCCTACAATGTCCTTTCACAACAAAACATCCAAGGGGCAGAGCAAGAACCTGACCCCTTTACTAGGGGAGGCACGTTCAGGGTTAGATTCCCATCATCTTACTCACAACATCATGCCCTTTAGGTGCCTCCTCCAGTCAGTCGGAAGCGTAGGCCCCATTATGTCTTTTTTCACTATTTTTCAACTTGCCTCGTGTTTGGCTAAGGAGCTTCCTGGACTCGTTGAGCGGACTGTGCCTCTTGCGTCCGGTTGCATCTTACTGCAACTCAAGTCCGCTCAGGCGCTTGCCACCCTACTCTCTAGGGGGACTTTCCACCTTGGCAGCGTCGCAGTCCGGGCCTTATCACCTTCAAACATGAGGTCAGTTTCAGGTTTCATAGCAGGGATCCCGGAAAGTCAGGAACTCATGGAACTTCAAGGAAATCTTATATTTAGCCCTGCGATTCCCCTTTCCGAACTCTCTATAACTAACTTGGAAAGGGTTAACCCCTATCGCCCTGCGCCCCCTGGCTTTCCGAGACTGGTCAAAATAACTTTCCTTACATCTATCCCAGTCCCTAACAAAATCCTTGTGAAGGGCACGAATATTGCCCTTGACATTCGTCCCTGCCCGGTCCAACCTGCCCGGGGTTTTAACTGCCAGGGTTTCGGACACATAGCCAGCAGGGGTAAATGCTCCAGTATCACTACCTGTTGCCGCTGCGCCGGAACTACTTGCCAGAGAAGGTGCACCAACAAAACTCGTTGGTGCGCCAACTGTGGCGGCCCGCACTCTGCTTCCTACCAGGGGTGCCCCTCCTATAAGAAGGCTGTCACCTTAGCCACCTTCGCTCATTTTTATGGGGTCACCTGGTCCGAGGCGGAAAGCAGGCTATTTACGCCTGACACTGCGAGCCACAGCGTGGGCGCCCGTAACACAATCAACACAACCGGTTCCAAATTATCAACCAAACATGCCTCTGCCGGTAGTATCACGCCCCAAACCGAGAGGTCATGTCCTTTAGTTGAGGGGCTAGTGGGTAAGAGTACCCCCCCTCAACCTTTAAATAGGGACCCCCCCCCCAAGGTTACTATTGTGGAACCGGTAACCAAACACACACCCGATTTATGCACCCCCCCCCCTGTATCGCCTATCCAGGGGGATCCACCCACTCAGAGACGCCCTCCTGTGGCTACCAGGGGGTCCTCCCCGTCCACCACGTTGACCGACGGTGCTAGCGACACCACCTGTAGTGGTCCTACACTGTCGGACGACTCTATGTTTAATATCACGGGGAGAAACTCTCTGGTGTCAGTGCACTCCAGTATATTGGAGAACCTTTCTATCTCTGGTATCTGTGAAATAGAGGAGGAACCCCGAGTTAGTGTCCCCCCTAACCGTCCCAGAATGGTCGACTCCCAGACATCCCCAATGAGCTCCCCTACCGACAACACCAGCAGACGTAACTCGTTTGCTGGGGACTCATTTATTAAAATCAAGGATCCGCCAGCAACAGGTACCACATATAGGAAAATATACCGGCCAGCGGTACCCTTCCCATTAAAAAGAATCATGTTCGGCTTGCCAGGACCCCCGCGAAACTCAAAGGGGCCTGTGCAGGCCACAAACTAGGAGTTAAATCTCCTCACCACTCAATAAATTAGATTAAACGCAAGTCAATTTCGCACCACTATGGACAGTAACCTGCAAATTATTTCATTCAATGTTGGTGGTCTTTCCGCCAACAAATTTACAGAATTAAAATATTTTATTGACTGCAACCCTAATACCCATATCTTATGTTTACAGGAGACCAAATTTTCTAATAGTTCTGTTAAACAAATACCTGGGTATAACTGTGAATTTAAAAATTATGTTACTTTAAACCATAATATAGCCGGTGGCCTTGCCATTTATATTAAAAACACAATTAATTATGAACACCTGGGAGTGAACAACCAATTTAAATCTGATGGTAGCACTGCTATTGAGGCATTAGCATTTAAATTGGTTATTGACAAGAACCGGCCTCTTATCCTGGTCAATTTATATTCAAGAGGATGTGATCTTGAAACTCTGAACGGCCTCTTTAAGGAATTAAGGACCATTAAAGAACCCTATGATGTAATATTCACAGGCGACTTTAATGCACATCACCCTGCTTGGGGTTCCATCCATTCAGATGCAGAAGGTCGGGCGGTAATAGAATGGTTGGACGAGCAAGATCTTATACTGCTCAATGACGGTTCTCCAACCAGACTTAACCCCACTGGTTTAAACTCCCACATTGACCTTACTGCTGTTAATGCCAGGATAGCAAGTGCGTCTGCATGGGCAACTGTTAAAGATACCATGGGATCTGATCACCTCACACAACAGGTTACCCTGCTCAACTATATTGCACAGGGAACTGAGGCCCAATGCTCAGGAGAGCAAAAGTTTTTATTGGACAAAGCTAATTGGGCTCAGTTTAGGGACCTCTGCTCAGATCTATCCCTTGCAGATGTTCACTTCCAGGATCCAAATCTGTTTTGTATTAACTTAAATAGCAAAAAACTGTCCATAGCGGAATGTAGCATACCGGTCTCCTCCGGCAAGGTTAAAGCTAGAAATAGGGTACCGTGGTGGAATGAGGCGTGCTCTAATGCGGTACAGGACCGTAAAAATGCTTTAAAAATTCTTAAAAAGAACCCCGCTGAGCATTATCTTCTTAATTATAGGTCCCTTGAAAATCAGGCAAAGCGGGTTATTTTGGACTTAAAAACTCAAAATTGGAAAGAATTCTGTGATTCAGCTATCATTAATAAGAAAAATACAAGGGATTTTTGGCAAAAAATTCACAGAATTAAAAGAAACTCATTCACCCCTGTACCGCTACTTAAATACAAAGGCGAAATTGCCAATACCCCAAGGGAAAAGGCTCAATTTTTGGTACGACATTTCCAATCTTTCTCCAGTGACTCAAACCTTCCCGTTGAAACTTTGAATTATCAAAAGCGGTTTGAGACTGAGCACCGAAATATTTTAAACGAGCCTGGGGATAACAGCACGCCTCTTAATTTACCATTCACTATTACAGAATTATTAAGTGCCATTAACAGCAGGAGCAACACCGCCACGGGGCCTGACAAAATAGCATAATTAATGTTTAAAAATATGCCAACCATAACTCTGAAAATCAGGCTTAACCTATTCAATCAGGTGTATAGGGCAGGCAGGATACCACCAGAGTGGAAGCAGGCCACAGTGATTCCAATTCCTAAACCCGGTAAAGACAAAAATGATCCAAACTCATATCGTCCAATAAGTTTAACATCACATGCAGGTAAATTATTAGAAATAATGGTCAAAAATAGATTAGAACACTTATTGGAATCTAATAATTTACTAAACCCCTTCCAGTCTGGCTTTAGGAAGGGGCGATCTACTCTTGACCAGCTAGCTAGATTACAACATGATATTCTTTCTGAAAAAAATCAAGGGCAATCAGTATTAGCAATTTTTTGGACCTTCAGGCCGCCTTTGATTTAACATGGACCTTTGGCATATAAAAAAAGCTAGCTGACTATGGAATCACTGGATACTGCTTCCACTACCTCAGAGCTTTCCTAGAGGGCCGCAAAATCCAGGTCAGGGTCGATGGGGAGTTATCAGAGGTAGCCATAACTGAACGCGGAACCCCTCAGGGGTCCGTAATATCCCCAACTCTGTTCTCCCTCATCGTAAACGGTCTACCTGATGCCGTAAAAGACTCAGGAATGGTTATCTCCCAGTTTGCCGATGACTCTGGCACTTGGTTAAAGGGGTCTAACATGTTACGCCTGCAAAAGAGGGCTCAAGCAGGCTTAGACTCAATATGGAAATGGGCAATTGAATGGGGATTCAAAATTTCTCCAACCAAAACAGTAGGAGTACTATTTGGCGAACAATGTCAGCACTCTTTGGACTTAAATTTATGCGGCACCAAAATTATCTTTGAAAAAGTGGTGAAATTTCTAGGTATGTACCTAGATAAACAGTTAACTTTTACTCACCACTTCAAATATTTGGCAGAAAGGTGCGAAAGGGACCTAAATTTAATGAGAATGTTAAGAGGCACAGGTTTCGGATCAGATAAAAATAGCCTCTACAAGTCCCTTATACGTCCAAAGCTAGATTATGGAGCCCAAATCTATGCATGTGCAAAGCCAAATGCCCTAAAATTGGTTGATGCCATTCAACACAAGGCCCTAAATAGCTCTGAGAGCCCTAAACTGTACACCGGGTGCACTGCTAGAGGAGGAGGCCGGTGTGTTACCTCTTGACTTGCGTAGAAAACAACAGTCCCTCAATTTCTGGGCCAGGGTTAAGTCTCGGCATGGTTCAAACCCCGTTAACAAACTTGTCGGGACTGGCACCTTCATCAAGGGGAAAATACTTAAGCGTAAGCATGTCGCCCTACCTTTTGGTGCGAGTATTAGGACCCTGGTTGAGGATGCCGGTCTCGACAAGGTACATGTAGCAGACCTGAGGCCCTCCAAGCCCCCCCCCCTGGACGCTTGGACCCATTGATGTTGACCTATCACTCTCTAATAAAATAACGAAAACTGACTTGCCACAACTCATCAAGTCAGAAGCTCACTCTCTTATAGATAATATGTATGCTGAGCATCTAAAAATCTACACTGACGGCTCCAAATGCCCTATCTCTGGTTTGGTAGCCAACTCTTTTGTAATCCCTTCAAAAAACATTAGTTAAACGCACAGGCTCAGCAACAATCTCTCTTTTTTTACAGCAGAACTTTTGGCAATTAAATTCTCTCTGTGCTGGATATTGGTCAATAAACCTACTAAAACTGCTATTTTATCAGACTCAATGTCATCTCTTGAGTCCATAAAAAACAGAAATAGCAGATCTAGGCCTGATATTTTAGCTAGCATTTTGGAACTTCATCAACAGTGCCTAGATAAATCTTTAAAGGTCACATTAGTATGGTGTCCAGCACATGTCAACATCAGTGGGAATGAACAGGCCGACAGGGGGGCCAAAGAGGGCCTCTTGAGGGGGACCGTAGATGTTGGGGAACCCCTGGCACCTTCTGAGATCTACTCCTTGAGAAATTTGTTTTGGGCGAGTGGAATCTCCGGACCGACAATTTGTCTTCCCGTCGACATACTTTTACTAGACCTGCGAAAACCCTCAGGCCGCCTGACAGATACTCAGCAAGCATTGTGCTTGACAGAGCCATCACGCGCCTGAGGATGGGAACCACCCTATTACCCGGTGGCGTAGGAAAGCATGTCCTCGGTATAGACCCTGCATGTCCTAGGTGCCAGGAACCTCTCACTGCGCCCCACATGCTGTTACACTGTCCTAACCATAAGGCGCAGAGGGACCACCTCGAAGCTGCATTGCACTCCCATGGACTAGTTTTTAACCTTACCAACGTGCTAGACCCCAAGGGAGCAGCTAGGGGCCCGGTCTTCTCTGCCCTCGCCAAATCCTTACTAGATTGTCAAATAACTGACAAAATCTAGGTCATTGGGGGAGGGAGAGCAGCCAACACCCACCTAATTATACATTCTTGTGACTGTTTTCTTTTAAAATGTGTAATCTCTGCACAAACCTGATGTAATCTAATAATTGTGTTGGATTTGTGTCGCTTTTACACAACCTTTATTTTAGCTTTTAATGGGCTTATTGTTTTACCCCGCCCTTTCTAAATCAGGCCAATGGCATTGACCTGGTCTTCTTTATTTTAATACATTTTTTATGAGAGTATGACGTTAGTCCACCATTTACATTTTTCAGTTTTTTAATAAAATCATATTTTATGGCATTTCTTACTACAAGAAAGGATGAGGCTGTCCAGTAACCTGGGATTGTTGGCTGCATTGCACCCCCTCCCTTCCTCTTTGACATCCCACCCTTTCCCCTTCAAACTCGAAGAACAATGTCGGACTGGAGTGCACGGTGCAGGGCCTTATACCATGATAAACACCTATTTAGCCTTATCTAGGACAAAGTATTGTCGACCTTGTTGAAACTGCTAATTTTGTACCTTGGAGTACATTAAGTATTATTATAACTGCTATTTTGTGTAGCAATTTCCTTATTTTTGTGAAAACTGCTATTTTATATAGCAAATTGCCTTAATTTTTATCTCAATATTGCTATTCCTACACCATAGCAACCATTTTACTTTGTATTGCATTAACTCATGTTAAAATTGCTACTTTTATAGCAAATATCCTAATTTTTATATTAAATTGCTATTTTATATAGCAAATTGCCTCGGTTTTTCTGTTTAATTGTCATTTTGCATACCATACAAGGTACTTTAGTATTATTTCCTCCAATGTTATCATCAGTATATTAATAATATTGGTTAGATTAGAGCTTTTTGGGTTTATCTTAATGCATCTAGGTAATATTTGGTCTTTTTACCATTTTACATCTTACCATTATCAATCTTCCTTCAATAGTATACAAACTATTTTTCATTTACCGTGCACTTCCTCTGGTCCAGTGGAAACAACCATTGTAGACTCCATCACCACAATTACCTCCCTTAGTACAACTGAGTGACACCACCTCTGCTGGCTCTTCTTTTCCCCCACCCACATCGGCCTACACTTCCAAAAATCTCTCCTTCTTTCAACCCTCCAGGGTGGCAACATGTATTTTAAATATATAAATGCATATAGTTCTGTACATATTGTAAATAATGTACCTCTTGTACAAATTTAGCTGTTTTTGTCTCATTTTTAACTGTAAAGCTTTTTGTCTTACCCTTAATTTTTATGTGGCCCTATGAAGGTGACCGTTTGGAGACACGTAAGTTATTGCCCTTAACATATAAGGGTTTATTACTAAACCCACTTTTAAATATTGTTTTAATGCCACTCTGGGAGGACCTCTCTTCTCCATAGCCCAATCCTCCTTAAGTTCCATACAGACTTATGTTGGAGCATTACGGCTATATTCCCTGTCTGCAAGTGTTCAACAATGAGCCACATACATAAACTTGTACTCATTACTTTTTTAACAACTCAATACTCAATTGCAATAGTAATATATAATTGAGAGTTACACTCCCTATGTGTTATTATATATTGTCTTTTTTCCTTTCCTTCTCATAAAATTGCATTTACACATGCAACTTCACTCTACATTTGAGAGCTGTTAAATCAAGCTCTGGCATCCCTATTAATTAATGTTCATAGATATAAACATATCTCTCCTATGATTAGATCTTGTATTGTGGCATTTAGTTTAAACTTTAAATATACACATAAAAATGGTACTTGACTATGTATGTAAACATATTGTGGCAATGTTCAACCACTTTGTGATCTGGAAAACCCTCAAATATTATTATTTTGTTACACAAACATATTACACATCTGTGTATCCCTTTTTCTATAAGTATTATATTAAAATAGTCCTATTTGGATTCAAACATTTAAAACACAGATCACAAAGTCTAAAGACTCCAACAAACCCATTGCAGTATATACTGAACAGTGGGTCTGGTAATGATGATGCCACATACAACAGTATGTGTGTTTTCACCATCTTTACTTATAAAAATTGGGCTATTCTTTCTCCCTCTCCTCCTTAAAAAAACAATACAAACAATAACATACAATAACAACATCATATTAATGATAATAATTAATAATAAGGTCAGTAACATAACAAAAACATAGTAATCTAATACTATAAAGCAACTCCAAGTTCTTTTGGATTAATTCATCCTTTTCTTTCATTTATATTTTTGCATATAAACTATTATTGTTTACTTTTTCTTAAAGTACGTCAGCCTTGGGAAAATCTATTTTTAAACGGATTGACCTACTTGAAATCCTTAATAAGAAATTTCGGCCAATCAGCGCCAGCTTTTTAAAAGTACATCACCCAATAAAAACGCCGCTTTTTAACAGCGTTAGGCCCATCTATTGTAAAGCACTGCGTTTTTTTAACGCTTCTTATAAATGTTAGATATTTTTAAACCAATAGATTTTTATTAAGGCACCGCACCAACACTGCAAAGTTTTATATTTATACCAATGGTACAGCCCAGTAAAATCGGGCTGTCCATTTTATGGCCGTTTTCGGCTTTTTTATGCAGAGTTCTATGTTAAGCAGTGTTGTCGGGCAATGGTTTTTAACCGAAGTCCCGAGGGTAAATAACCCCATTAGTCAGACGAACGCTTGCAACTGGGTTCAGTCCGTTTTAATTATAGATCGTGATACGATTACATGGTTAATTGATGTTTGCTTTTTTGTGTCGGGTGTATTACCAGATAATAAAACTACGCCCGAATATGCAGTTCAACAAATAAGTCTGATCGATCAAGTTGACTTTTTTATGTAAAGATACATGTATATACGCAGTGCTAATTTGGCCACTAAAGAAAATAAGGATTTAACTCATAGAAGAGACGCTAGAGGATTATCTTCAGGACCCCATAGGGGTGGAGTCCTATCCGGATGGATTTGGGCGGATTTTGTCATGTCTTTGAAACGTTATTAGTTACTTGGACAATTACATGGACTAGGAAATAATGCTTTAACAACCAGTTTAAAGAATTAAATGGACCTTGGAACAGTATGTTAACAACTGAGTAAAGTGTAAAAAACTATTAATTGAGCTTATTTGTGGATGTGTTATTACGATATATGTTTTCAATTAAAAAAAATGCAGTCACGACGATGCATAAGTATAATATAATACAATGAAGCTCTCTGTTATGATCAAATGCATAGCTAGGCCTCTTGCAACATGTATTAGACTTTGTCGTCGCAAGCTTAATGAATTGATATCATTATTGACTACACTGTATTACTTGAACAGAACATGATGGTTATGTATGACTTAAATATAACACGATGACACTGTATTGCGTAAATAGAACATGAAGATATAGAGGATAATTGTTGGATTTGAAAGAATATCGATTTTATTTCACGAGTGATCATAGAAAATGATTTTTGACGAGTGGCGCTGCCACGAGTAAAAATATACTTTTTCTATGATCACGAGTGAATTAAAATCGATATTCCACCGAATCCAAAAAATGTTCTTTTTATTTTATGCTTACAAATGACAATATAATTCCCCGTTGGGCGCCCACCATGTATTTTAAAAGGAAGCTCATCCGTATGTTTTTTATAAACATCAATGCAGAGTAATGGGGAAATTAAATATATATAAAAATAGTGTAGCGCCCAGCTCTATAGGGCTTGTAATTGTTATTTCATATAAATATAAATATTGTTATTTCATATAAATATAAATAGAAAACAAGTCTGTTTGACGCTTTACTTTTTATTTCTCTGCCATTTAATGGCTTATCCTTTGGCCCTACCACATTCACCTAAATTTAATAAACAAAATCTCTGTAAATTGCTTGAAGACTTAAAATCTAAATTCGTCTTAGTTCCTGCTGATAAGGCTGCTAATAATGTTATCATAATATGACGAGTGTTTTATGTTCAAACTATTTCACAAGAACTTTCACAAACTACATCATATTGTGAGTACAATAAGCTACCTAATGAAATTATTACCGACCATATTGCCCAATGCATAAAGTTAAATGTAATAGTCAATATTACTGACAAGAAATTGCCATCACTTTACTGGATACCTAAATTACATAAGACGCCATATAAAAGTCGTTTTATCGCTAATTCAGTGTCTTGTACCACCAAACAATTATCAGTGTATCTTACATCTGCATTGAGTGCTATTAGATATCATATAGCTAAATTTTGTAATAAAGTTTATGAAAATAGTAATATTAACCTATTTTGGTCAATAAAAAACACCTTAGAAGTTATTGATAAAATTGAAAATAAAAAATATAAGGTGTCGCAGGTAAGTACTTATGATTTTTCGACACTATATACAACGCTTCCTCACGCTTTAATAAAATCCAAACTTGTTTCTTTGATTGAACAAACTTTTGCTAGAGAGAAATGTTTGTATCTAGCTTTAAACACTAAAACAGCTTTTTTTACTAATCAGATATTAGATAATTACATCATTTGGACTGGTCTTGACTTTTGTGCAGCACTTACTTTTCTTTTGGATAACTTGTTTGTTGAATTTAATGGTAAAATATTTAAACAAATTATTGGCGTCCCTATGGGTACTAATTGTGCGCCACTTATAGCTGACCTTTTTTTATATTGTTATGAAAGCGAATTTATGTTAGAATTATCTAAAACTAAGCAAGTAGATTTGATTAATTGTTTTAACCTTACTAGTAGGTACATTGATGACATACTTAATTTAGATAATCCATTATTTGAACAATATATTCACAAAATCTACCCAAAAGAACTAGTCTTAAATAGATCGTGTATATCCAATACAGACTCTGCGTATTTAGACTTACATTTAACTATTAATAATAATTTGATCAAAACTAGTTTATACGACAAACGGGACGATTTTAACTTTGAAATTGTGAATTTTCCGTTTCTAGATGGCAACATCCCTAAAGGACCTTCCTATGGTATTTACATTTCGCAGTTGGTACGTTATGCCAGAGCATGTTCGTGTATTAAAGATTTTAATGATCGTAATCTAATATTAACTAAAAAATTGCTAAAACAAGGCTTTTTGTATCATAACTTAAGAAATAAATTTGCTAGATTTTACTATAAGTATGGTGATTTAATTTCAAAATATAATGTTTCTTTAAAATGGCATTTAAGTAATGGAATCTCCCATCCATCATTTTACGGAGATGTTTTGAAGCGTGTCCGCAAATTAAAATATGTTAAACCAAATGTTCATATTAAACTTTTCAATTTAATTAACTTGTTTTTATCAGAAGGATACGATGCTTATGTACTTAAAAACACGTGTTTGATGGTTTTCGATTCACTATATCTTTCTTCCCTTAAAATTTGGAATCATTAGTGATATTATAGGCATTTTTCACTGTTGAATAAAATTGTGTCATTGTGTCGTATGAACAAATCTGCATGAATACTACATTATAGGCATTTGTCACTGTTGAATAAAATTGTGTCATTGTGTCGTATGAACAAATCTGCATGTAAACTACATTTGGACTCAAATCGTACATCAAATCATTTCTGTCTTCAGTTGTCAAAACACCTATATACTGTTTGATTCCAATAATGTCGCTTTAATGGAATTACCATTTGTATTCATTTGCTTCTTAATATTAAATCACGTAAACTTGTTTTATTAGTAGCACAGCCCGATTAATATTTTTATTTAGTACTGCCCTTGGAATTTGTTCACGTCATTATGTCATTATGGATTTTTGTGACGTCATACGACCGACTTTCCCAGTTGTAATCTACATGCATAGGTCATTGGGTTTATAACGTTCCATTTTATTTATATTTTCTCTCTGATAGGCGTTTCTTGTTTGATTTAATTATTTTTAATTTGTTTAGCAGTCACATAAACAACCAAGCTATGTAATATGGAATTTTTACACCCATTATTGCTGCTTCTTCCTGTTTTTGCGCGATGATTATCTGAGATATTAACTCTATGATTCTACATTCTCAAATCTTTTCTATAAAGAAGGAATGTAGTTGACAATTGTTAATAGTTTTATTTGATCGTTCGTCTAAAAGTTGTAATTCTGTTACTCTTGTATCTTCAATGAAATTGAGTAATTAAATAGTAATTAAATTGAATGCGTTTTAATTCCCTTTTATTATTGTTTAATTTGAGTTAAAATGCTATGACGTTAAATTTTATTTACACTTGAATGTATTATGAATATTGCTGGGCCAAGTGTGAGGTTGAGCGCTCTATAACCAGGTTTAAACCCCCAATGCTTTGCATTGACCGTTCCAAGGCGGTGACCCCAGCTTTATTCATATTTTGTGTTTATGTTGGTTTGTATTGTGCTGTATTGTGCTGTTTTGTACTGTTTGGGCAATCGGTCACTTGCCTTAAATAAAGGACCAACTAATTGTTTTTAATGAAAATTCAATACTGCTCCAGCAGCTGGAGTTTCACTTCTTTATATTGTTATATAGCGTCAAAATTCAACTGTTGCAGTTTTTGGCATAAAATGTTAACAAATAAACAATGTGTCTTAGCGATTTGAGTATCCACGTCGTCTTTTAAAAAGGTTACAGTCCACTAATAAATTAAGTGCAATGACACAGGTTTATTAAAATAGTAGCAAAAAGCGTAAAACAATTTACAATTAAATTAAATATGTTTCTTATTCTTATTCAGATTTATTAATAAAACGTACTTTAACAATGATCGTTTCCGTTACTTTAATATTTCGCTTAAGATGTTATGCGACAAGTGTTTAAAGTTATGAAAATTTTAAGTGTGTCTTGAATAGTAAAAACCGCTCCTTTTATACCCATGGATGGGCAAAAACCCCAAACTGGTTAGTACTAAGACCAAATAAAACCCACTAAAAACCCGTTTTTGTCCCATCCCCGAAAATGCCCAAATAATGACCAACAAAAAGAACGCTCAGTCCCAAAAACAACCCATTTATGGAACGCGCTCCATGGATACCAGAAGGAAACGGGCAGAAACAGTCGCCATATTGGAAATTGATAACAATCTATCAAAATTACTTAAACAATCAATATTTGACAGTAAAACCTACTGAATTCATAATAGAGAATGATCTTTTCATGTTTTCTCCGCAAGTTACAATAGACCAGACGATGCAAATAATGTAGAATTTAACCTACGTCCCAGCATTCAAGACAAAATGGTGGAACACCAATCTCTTGCACGACGGTCACATTACATTCACCTCTGTGTTGGGCTCAGAACGGACTATTGTTATGAAAGCGTCTCATTCATGTCATGATCATTCCAAGCGTTCATCATTGAGGTTACAGTATACTAAACAATCTCTTGCACGACGGTTACATTGCATTAACTGCATTAAAGAAAACCATCTCATATCATGATATCTTATATCAGTCTTACTTAATTATTATAAAATTGATATGTTTTTTTATGTTAAGAAACCAACATACATAAATACGTCAAAACAATGCCTAACGTCACTCAATAAAAAATATGTACAATTGTTTACATTTGTGAAGTGCGTGGAATGATTACATCTGTGTAAATGGGCAATAAAATAGTTCCAAAGAGTTGCATTAAACCTCACAAGTTTTTGCACGATTTATCGTACATTTAAAAGTCATATTTCTTAATTAAATGCATGCGATCTTAAATATCCACACAAATATACATTGTATGCGTTTGTTCGGTTTTAGCTATTTGGTAGACAAAATGGCGTGCTGAGCCTTATGCAGAGTTGTATGTGAGAGCAAGGAACGAAAACTCTGCGTGGAGATTGGTGGAACACATGTTTGCAAACATAAACTTACGCACAATAACATTGGATTTAAAAGGTAAAATACAGTGCTTCACAATAAACACTGAGCAGTTATCTGTATAATTATTAGTTTTATGGAAAACTTGAGCGAATAGCGTCGTATATTTAAAACACACGAAGAATCTTTATCAAACAACAAGTGTAAAATATGAAACGACAAAATCATTGGAAAAGTTAACACAATTCACTCTACATTTTGCCTAAATGATTGATTATACAATATGCTCATGAGGTAAAAATGTATTTGTGAGTTGTTACTATCAACAAAACAATGGAGCTGTGGACACTCAGATAAATTGGATAATGTGTAGCTCTGGAAATAAAATAAACAGGTAAGTACATTAAACAAATTATGAATGTTACATGTAAATGATATACATATGGTAAACTATTGAACAACAACAATGTGCGGGGCACATCATTACCCCCTCCTTAAGAAAACAGGTTGGCACTCCGTTGCCAAAGTTCTAGTTCCATTTTTTTTAAATTTAAGTAAATTATCAAACTTTTAACAATTAAACAAACACAAATTGTCACTCAAGTTAATGTAGTAAACACTTGAAACTATCAGTAAAAAGTCACATTTTTATTTCTTCCTGTTTGCTGCAGAAACCACACTTTTCAGCATTGGGGCCCGTGGAGGTGGCATCTCAACTTTGCGTTCCAAGGATGTTACCTTCCGCTCAATCCGTCGGACATCGCTCTGCACCTCTTTCATTACGGTTATCAGGTCCGACATAAATCCAATTGTCTGCTCGCTGGTCTCAATCGATTTGCCCAATGCGGTGAGTATAATTTGTGAAGCCTCACCAATGGCTTTTGCGATAACATTGCTTGGATCTTCATGACTTGTTTCGTCACTAGAAGTCCCTTCCACCCTGGCTCTTTTGTGGGGTACTTCATCAATCTCCTGAAAAAGTGGGTCAGCCCGGTCACTTTCAGGCAGAAGCTCAGGCAACATGCTTTCGTCCATTAGTGGTGTAGCGTCACTGTTACAGTTGCTTGAGGTACGACCAGAGGGTATGCCGATATTTGCTGGACTTGCCAAAAGGTCCAGGAAAGGCACCACCCCACTAACTTCTGCAGCCTTACCCAGAACATCATTGGTAAAGACACTTCTTTTGGCCTGGGTTTGACTTAATCTGACTGGTGTGGCGGAGAAAACTTGACTGGTTGGAGTTACGCGTCGCATGCCGATTTTGGCAGGACTTGCCAAAAAGTCCATGAAAGGCACCACCCCACTAACATCTGCAGCCTTATCCATATTACCATTGGTGGAGACATTCCTTTGAGCCTGTGTTTGACCTACTTGGACAGGTGTGTCAGAGAAACCTTGACTAGTTGAAGTCGCGCATCGAAATGGCTGAAGGGTTGAGAGTGCTGCAGGTTCTGGAGCAGAGGGAGTGGTGTAATTGTCAAGAAGCCATGCTGGCAGCATATCCTCCTTCTGAGGCTCAAAGAGGCCGTCTTCGTCACATCCTGCGTTCCCTGTTGTTGGTGGCTCGGACATGATGGAACACCCATATAAACCTAGTACAGGCTCCATGTCCTTCTGGCTCACCCAGTATGGGTTCTCAGAACGTTGCAATACACGGTCTAAACTAATTCTGCCTTGCCGGTCGGCTACCTCTGCAAGATGTCGCTTGTAGTTCTTCAAATGGTCGACCAGAGTCTTCTTGTCGTTGCATCTGAAGCTGCATATACTGCAACTAAATGGCACCCGGTAAAATACTACATGGTGCTTAAGGATGTGGCCCATTAGTCGCCCCTTACGATCTTCTTTACCACAATGTTTGCACCGCCAGGACTTCCTTTTGTCTGTCTGCGTTTCCATCATCTGCCCCTGGAAAATATAATTTTCACCTAACCATCAACAAGCGTCATGTAAACTGTGTCACTGCACTTTGAATTGCCTGTCACTTCCTGCTTTTCAGAGGTATGTTATAACTCAACCGTCCTGTTAGTAAATTTCGTGCGAAAATATATTCTGTGATATTTACAGTCTGTGATACTATTAACTCACTGTCTGTGATATTCATTGTATGTGATACTATTAACTTGCTGTCTGTGATATACACTGTCTGTGATATACAAAATTCACTGTCTATGATATTAATTAACTGTGATATCAATAGTTCACTGTGATATTCCCTTTCTGTGATACTAATGTGATTTAAATAGTTCACTGTGATATTTAAGTTTTAGAAATTTAGAAAAATAAGCAAGGTATTATAAAATTGCATATTATTTAAATGTTTGAGGAACAGTTAATTTCTACAAAACAAATGACACTGGCGCAAGTTTATGCTCTTTCTTGTTTCTTTTGAATTTTATTTAACTTTTTTAACACACTTTGTATCCACTTGATTTTTTCCCGTCCACGATACCTCTTGAGTTTATCATGGTGAACCAGTCTTACTTGGCTTTCCGGATTTAATTGAATAATGAAATTTACATTCGAACGTTTCTCCACTATGACAAATGGCCCTTCATGGGTTTTTTCAAACTTAGGATTTACTCCTACTTGCCTGGTGTCATGTATACACCACACAATATCTCCCTTTTTAAATTTATTAAATGATAATTTAACTTCATATGTTTCTTTATTTCTAGAAGAACTTGAATTCAACTGTCTTAGCGAAATCGACACTTTTCTCGCCACCCCATGTGCCTTCAACACTCGTGTCTGGAACTTCTTTGCGTCTTGACTGGTACTGTCTGCTGAACCAGATGCTGTGTTTGCCATCTTTGACCCAAAGAGAAGAAAGACCACCATCTTTAAAAAGACCGTCAACACCATAACAATCAATGATAGGTTGTATAGTGCCCAATTCCTTTTCACTGGTACAATTTGACTCGCCCCTAGTGAAATACTCTCCTGTATGACGTTCTTTTGAAGCAAGTCACCTTGCCCTTTCTTTTCCTTTTCCTACATATCCTAAAGAAAATCGCCCTGAGCATTGCTTTATTTGGGCATCATTACCCCTTTCAATGGTTTGTTCTGCATGATGGGTCAGATTGCTGTTTTGCTTGCCTATTGTAAAAGGGTTTGATAATTTAACCAGGAAATCAGCTACCACATGTCTTTCCCTTTTAGGTTTAACAACAGTTGATTGTTCGAATGATGAGTCTTGGCTTTTAACAAATATGTCCACCAAAGCCTCTGAGAGCGCTGGAACTGTAACATCCTCCGCAACTGTAACCTTCCTCAGCATTTTGCCTTCTTGCACCAATGGGATCTCTCTCCCTCTTAAATTAATAACATTCTTGCTAAGGACGATATCTGCTTGCTCCCCATTACCTCCAGCCAGTACATCCAACCCTAACAGTACTTGATCCTCAATGTCAGCTACCACTGCTTCTTTGGTCACCTCAACAGGGCCTGAAGTCATACTAAATATGCCTATTCCTCTGTCCCTGATAGGTGAACCTCCAGCACCTTGCAGCTTGACTGACCCTTTCAAGACTGGTTTGTCCTCTGGACTTAGTTGGTCGTATACTCGACTGGAAACTACTGTTCTAGATGCACCTGTGTCGGCCGTGAAAGTCACTGGCGTTTTACCAATCAGACCTTTGATGTAAATGCCAGTACTTAACACCTTTCCATCTTTCACTCCTAAACAGGCTGCATCCGCCTTTACCTCGCTGACCTCGGTTCGCTTTTCGTTGCCCTCAACCATGTTTTTAACTTCTTCTAACAGGACCTCCCTCTGGACTCGAGAGAAGCCCCCTGCATGTTTAAAGCCGGTTGCTCCTTTCTTGGTTGGCTCCATGTTCTTTTAGGACAATCTCTGGCGTAATGTCCTATGTCATGACACGCAAAACACTCTACATCTCTCTTAAATGTTGACCTTTTCCTGTCTTTGGAATGCTGTGCTTCCTCTAGCTTCTCAATCCTTTTGAGAAGTTTGGCTATCAGTTCATTCTGGTTAATTGTTTCGTCCATTTTAAAGGGTTGATGTCTGGGATTCTGCGTTTGTTTACCACTGTTTGACTCTGTCTGTTTAAAGGGTATTCTATTTACTGGCTCTTGGTATTCGCTGTCACTGTCTTCAAGTCCATCTTCAGTCGTGGCTACTGTTCTCAGAGAATGCGTGTTGCTTCTATCAGATCGGCAAGCATTCTTCGTCTGGATCATGTTGACCACATGAAATACAGCTTCGTCTATATCTCTAGGTTCTTTGTGGAACTCCACCGTGAACTTAGCCTCTTGATCGAGCAGCCCGTCAAGAAATCTTCTTACAAGGTCTTCGTCTCTTGTCAAACGATCCCAATACCCGTGTGCCTTGTCATACAATTTCTTCAGTTCAGCGGCGTATTCCTCGGCGGTTTCACCGTGTCGTTGGCTTCTTCGACTGAATTTGGCGGCGAATGACCTAGGCGTTTCAATCACCCGGTAACGGCTTGTTATTTCTCATGTCAATCTTTCATAGTCTGAAAGTATTCTTGGTGGTAGCTGTGTGAACACAAATTCGCTTGCTTGACCTTCAAGCCTTGGTAACAGATTGTCAAGCTTGTCTTCCACCTCCCAGCCATACCGTCTGGCTATGGCCTCAAATTTAGAGTGCCATACAGTCCAGTCCTCTTTTCCCGTAAATGGAGGTATCTTTGGTAATGGTACGTTGTTTCTTCTGCTTTGCTGTCTCGCTCTAAACTGGTAATCTCTCCTATTGTCACTTAATGGTCTGTAAACCATGTCTTGTCTGTCATTAAAGTGACAGTTGTTAAAGTCTTGGTCCCTATCGCCATCGCTTCTGTACGACTGTGTATGACAATCACCACGTTCCTCAGTACTGTATCCCAAATCTCTCTGTTGTGGACCTTTGCTGTACCTACTTTGCTGCTGTAATTGTCTTAATTCTTGAACAACTGTTTGCAAAATACTAGCCACGTCATTTGTTGTAAAAGGGTTGGCTTCATCAGCGCTGCGCTCCTTGTTTGTTCCACTGCGAGGTAATTTTCCACCTGTTTCAGTTCCCGTAGCAGCTTCGTCATCAGAAATGTTTCCGTTGTCATCATTTTCGGTTGACAAATTCCCAGTTAAAAAGCCTGGTCTTAGTGTTATTTCACCCTCACTATCTATTGAGTTATTTGCCATAATTAAACAGGATGTTTAAATCGACAACAAATTATATTTTTCAAGTTATTTCTTTCAAATTTACCATATAAAGTCAATAAGACTTTTCCAAACTTTACGCCAAGTGTTAACTGTCATTATATTTGATGTCACTATGTGTAGGTTCAGATCACTGAATATTTATTTATTATAAAGATTCCACTTCCAAGACACCATAATGTAGCGCCCAGCTCTATAGGGCTTGTAATTGTTATTTCATATCGTCAATATAAATGGAAAACAAGTATGTTTGACGCTTTACTTTTTATTTCTCTGCCATTTAATGGCTTGCAGCTGGAGTTTCACTTCTTTATATTGTTATATAGCGTCAAAATTCAACTGTTACAGTTCTTGGCATAAAATGTTAACAAATAAACAATGTGTCTTAGCGATTTGAGTGTCCACGTCGTCTTTTAAAAAGGTTACAGTCCACTAATAAATTAAGTGCAATGACACAGGCTTATTAAAATAGTAGCAAAAAGTGTAAAACAATTTACAATTAAATTAAATATGTTTCTTATTCTTATTCAGATTTATCAATCAAACGTACTTTAACAATGATCGTTTCCGTTACATTAATATTTCGCTTAAGATGTTATGCGACAAGTGTTTAAAGTTATGAAAATTTTAAGTGTGTCTTGAATACTGAAAACCGCTCCTTTTATACCCATGGATGGGCAAAAACCCCAAACTGGACTAAGACCAAATAAAACCCACTAAAAACCCGTTTTTGTCCCATCCCCGAAAATGCCCACATAATGACCAACAAAACGAACGCTCAGTCCCAAAAATAACCCATTTATGGAACGCGCTCCATGGATACCAGAAGGAAACGGGAAGAAACAGTCGCCATATTGGAAATTGATAACAATCTATCAAAATTACTTAAACAATCAATATTTGACAGTAAAACCTACTGAATTCATAATAGAGAATGATCTTTTCATGTTTTCTCCGCAAGTTACAATAGACCAGAAGATGCAAATAAGGTAAATTTTAACCTACGTCCCAGCATTCAAGACAAAATGGTGGAACACCAATCTCTTGCACGACGGTCACATTACATTCACCTCTGTGTTGGGCTCAGAACGGACTATTGTTATGAAAGCGTCTCAATTATGTCATGATCATTCCAAGCGTTCATCATTGAGGTTACAGTATACTAAACAATCTCTTGCACGACGGTTACATTGCATTAACTGCATTAAAGAAAACCATCTCATATCATGATATCTTATATCAGTCTTACTTAA